>NC_134456.1:84832514-85142514 GCF_047948215.1 Lycorma delicatula | reverse complement strand
TTTCTATGAAATTCAGTAGTGTATTTTACAATTATTTGCAATTAAAAGAGTACTATTCTCTCTTTTTCACAACTAATTAGAAGAGAGTTGATGAATATTACTCAATGTTTCAGTTGTTCATCATCAGTTAACCATTCCCTAAGGCAACTCTATTGTGAGCAACTTATATTCAAATTTTTTTTTTATTTTGTTTCTTTTTTGTAAGGTAGCCTTTAAAAAGTTAGATTATTTTCGAAAGTACATAGACGAATAAAGAATAATTACTGTATGACATAATGAAATGAAATTGAACCAAGTATGACAATTTTTTTTTGCAGCACTATTCTAGTAAAAGGACTCTCTGCAAATATATTGAGTTTTGATAATGATGAGATTTGTACTTCTGAACATCCAAAATTGGCAGTAATAATAATAATAAATAAAAGAATAAATTATACATTTTTAGGTACATAGTTCATGTGTTTTGGATTGAGATTTATGTTAACAGCCCGTTTTTTTTGCTTTGGAGATCCTGTCTCTGTGCACTTCCATACATGAAGCAAACTTAACTCCTACATGAATCATGTAGGAGTTAATATAGAGGGTTAAATTGTAAATCACCTCTTTGGTTTGTGATAGAAAAAATACAAATAGGGAGATGACTTGTAACCTACATGAATTGAATAAGCCAAGCAGTTTGATAGAATTAACAGTAAAAATATTGGAAGTTGTCATTTGATTGCATTTTGGATATGATTAATGACAGTACTTTTTATAAGAACCTTAAATTTAAAATGGTTCTATCAGTAGCTGTTGACAACATGGAATGTTACTGTATACAGCAGTTCAGTCCAGATTTAGGTCATGAACTATTTAAGATGGATCATCTTAAAAATAAAAATAACAGATATAGAATAACATTACCCATATTATATGTCATTAAAATAGGAAGAAAATGTATTTATATACTAAATATGTGGATCAGGCATTCTGATGAAAACAATCAGAGAGAGCTTACCTACATAAATTTTTATCTCGAATGTTGTAACAAGTAAATAGTTCAGATGCAGAATTATGTGCTACGTAAGCAGCTTACTATTCGTAGATGCAAGTATTAATTTACATCAAGAAGAAGAGGCAAACGCGAAGCAACTTTGTTAGTTGACAGAATACCTGAGAAATTGTGATAACAGGTATATTAAGAATGGCAAAAGAAAGAGTGTATTTTCACATAACAACTTTAATTGGGAGGTTATTTATTAAGGTTATAATTATGAAAATCAAAAGGTGATATTACTTTTGATGTAACTTGGTTTGAAACTTCAGATGTAACTAATTATACTTTTGATGAAATTTGCTTTCATGCTCATCTCGGAGAGTAGGATGATGACAGATTTACATGGCATATTCTGTCTAGGTAACTTATATAATGTACCTCAGGAATTGTCCACCTATGCAGGGAATGTAGATGTGCGACGGTTGTTTGGAGGAACGAACATCGATGTTACCATTGGTAGGTATATCCGTGCCAATGTTTGTAACTGGAAGGTAGTTACAATTCTTAATTGATTCTTTATGAGATTACTGGTGGATTGAGTGAGCACTACCTATGTAACATTCTGGTTCAGCAGTCATTTTCTGCACAGGCATGCAAACTGGAAAAAAATCTGTTGATTTTCTTTCAGCCAGGCTTCGAGTTTTGGATGGGAGTCTGGAGGACATGGCAGGGAGTCTGTCGGTGGTCTTTATTGATGTTACTGAAAATTCAATTCTCCGGAATTATGGTCGAGAGAGGCTTTATGGTGGAGCAGGGAATTGTCAGCTTTCAAACAGGCTGTCAGTTATTTGCAGACAGCTTCTCAACGTGAGAGTGATCTGGAATGGTGAGCAGTTCTTCTGTCTGAATACAGAGATCAGATCTCAATATTTTCTCAAAATTCATACAGCAAAGATAGATTCCTGGTGTTCCTATATGCATGAGCATGGGAACAAGGATCTCTGGGGCGTCATCTACAGGGTATTGGGGCACAATCGACATAAGCACGTTCTCTCTGTCTGGCCCGGATGTAATTTCAGACATATCTGAGATCTTGCGTAAATTACTTGATGATTTACTGCCTGATGACAGTGAGCTGGAGAAACCGCATTCTATCTGGGGTGCGGCATGAGGTTGCTCAGTTTTGCAGAGGTGCAGTGCCCTTGGAGATTACTGATGCTGAAGTGCATCAAGTTATCTGTAGTTTAGGAAAGGGCAAGGCCTCAGGCTTCAATGGAATAACAGTAGAGCTTGGTTGAAGTTAGTGTGAAAACAATCTCATGTGTGTTTAACAAATTACTGTTTGGAGGAGGATACTTACCGGTACATTGGAAGAAGGGTATTGTTAAATTATTGTTTAAAGGAGGCGACAAGGATCTCGCTGTTACTTCATTGTATAGGCTCTTGACGTTGCTGCCGGTTATTGGTAAAGCCTTTGAAAGGTTCTGTACCTGTGTATAAATGAGTGGCTGATCTCACAAAGCTTATTGTTGGAAAATAAGTACAGGTTTCATCCTGGAAAAGATACTGAGGATGCCATACTCTGCATGATGTGTGTTGTAAGAGCTGTCAATACACGCATGGTATATTTTCAAATGTTAGAGAGTTGCAAGCAATTAGCTGGGTTTCTCCCAATCGGTACTCAACACAATTCCTCTCAGGACTTCGTTTGCTTAGAGATAGTTTGGCTAGATTTGGTTTGGCTGAGTTGGGCTTGTGCCCTGACTGTAAAGTCGACGACACTGTGAACCATGTCCTCTATGTCTGTTCCCAGTACAAAGCTGAACGTACCAGAGTTGTCAGGGAACTAGAGACAGTAAATTCCTGCGAGTCATCTGGAAGTCTTGCAGAGAATGTACTATTGTGTCTGGCTTCCTACATTTCCTCACGCTCAGCAGGACTACTGAGGGAGTATAAGTAGAATAGAATCCCAGGTGGCTAGGGACCACCTGGACAGTTGATTGACCGGAGGTAGGCGTATTGGCATCGAGCCACGGTTAGATAGAATTTGTGGTGATTATTTTTGACTGTATAGCTGTCGGCAGAACGGCTACTGCACTGCTCAGGGCATGGGTTACCATGCAGCCATTAGGTGTAGCGCCGTTTAACGAGGGCAGTTTTTAATGAGCATGCGACTGTCGGCGAGATGACGACTGCACTGCCGAGGACATGGATCCCATGCAGCCGTGAGGTGTAGCGGCATCTCGACGATGGTTGAAGAAAGTAAATGTCACGTGGTACTCTGCGATGGAGCTGAGTGGGAGTAGGAGGTCTGTCCGGCTCTCCCTAGTGGGCCTGATTGGAATCTGTAACTTGACCTAAGTCTTGGGTATGAACTAAAACGAGTTCACTAAGGGAGCTAGGAATAAATCCGTTGTTGCGAGCAACATTGCTGGAGGTATGTTGTTTTTTGTATTGCCTCAATCAAACCGATATTTACAAATTGGCTCTGTAAAATATAGAACTAGTCGTGGGGTTCGTGCTTCCGCAAACTCGGTTAGCTAGTTTAGAGGGCAACGATGTAGGACATTCAAGATGTCCGTCCGTATGAGACCTGCAGCAAAGGCAAAAGCTAAGTTAAAAATCACTGATGTAAATGTTTACCGAGGAATTTACATCAGTGGCATCCCAACCGAGAGACCTGGCTTATTACTGTGAGGTGTAATCAGTTGATGGTCTATATGACGACTCCCGTTAAAGCCCATCAGGACAAAGAACGTTGGGGGGGGGGTGGCGACCGGGGGGTCCGGTTTGGATGTTGTAAGAGCTAGCAAGAAGGAATATGTCTAGAGAATTTTCCTGGACACCTCCTGTGCATTTAATAACCTTTGGTGGCCTTCTGTAGTTTATCAATTACAGAAGAGACAATTCACTGATAGTGAACTGTGAGTAATATAAAGTTACTTCAGGCATTAAGATGTGCTGCTATTTGAGGGCAGGCATGGAAGTAGGCAAGACGCTGGTGTCACAACCAAGGGTTGTCCTCAGGGCAGCGTGTTGGGTCCATTGATATAGGTGATGTAATTTGATTCCCTTCTGTGGCTGAGATTGCCCGCCGGGCAATATCAGCTGCATAAGGGAATCAAACTCCACCATTATTTAAGCTCATTGTTTAAACCAATAGATGTAATTGCATCAGAAAAGCAGCAACCTTATGTTGTTGAGAAATCAAGTAAATAGACTTCAGAAAAAATTTGCGAGATAGAGTGGCATGGCAGTCCTTTATGGCATGCCAGATGGGATGAGGCAGAGGATGGGCGTTGTACTCATGATCTCTTTCCAGACATTGTTGGTTAGCTGGGCACCCCTTGTGCCCAGCTAACCAAGTTAGGGTGAACCCAAGGGGGGTTCACCCTAACAGAATTCCTCTCGCTCAACACAATTCCTCTCAGGACTTGGTGTGTTTAGAGATAGTTTGGCTAGATTTGGTTTGGTTGAGTTGGGCTTGTGCCCTGACTGTAAAGTCGACGACACTGTGAACCATGTCCTCTATGTCTGTTCCCAGTTAGGGTGTTAGGGTGAACCCAAGGGGGGTTCACCCTAACAGGTATGTGATACAATTTCTTTCTGGTCATGGTGCCTTCTGAGACACACTTCAGTGATTTGGCCGATAGATTCAGGTGAGTGTCCAGATTGTGGACAACTAGATGATACATACATAGCATGCAATTGACAAATGCATAAGATATGAACTTATGTGCATGGAGACTACAATATTGGGTCAACGTTAGATCTCTGTGAGAACTGGAAAAACCGGGTCGAATGGGTAATTGTTGAAAATTCCATCAGGTACCTGTCAAGAGGATGGATTGCCAAGGGAATTCAGGGTTCTGCCTGGTCTTTCCTGAGTTTTAGTTTTGTTGTTGTGTTACAGGGTTTAATGTTTTTGTAGTGTTTTGTTTATTTAGTTTTATTTTTAAGTTTATTTTTATCTCTTGTTTTGTGTTATGGTTGCATGTTGAACTCAACTTCTAACCTATTGGGTAGGTATTTGTGCTTTTAATTTCAGTTCCTTCATGTCACTCAGTCTTGTTAAAGACTCAACATAGATGTATTTTCTTTAAAGAGTTCACTTCCTAATAGTACACCGATGGGAATATCACATGTGATATGTGATATTCCCATTGGTGACATCCTGACTAAGGCATGAACAAGGCTGATAGATGCCTTTTGCCGAGGTTCTAAAGGTGACCTCTGGTAAATCCCATAAGGGCTAGGTACAGAGGGGGGTGGTATGGTGAACAAAACTGCCACATGGATGGTGTCTTCCCCTGTGGGGTCAGGATGTCCAGATAACTAAAGAGGAAATAATCATCTTTCTTTTAGCATTTCCAGAAAGAAGGCTTTGAAGATGGATGATATAACCACCCTGAGACTGTAGAAAGTTTGAGGTCACTGGGCCACACTTTAAAAAATAGTCATTTGCTTGTAACAGTTGACATGTTCTTTACAGTCTGGAAGATCAGGCACCTTGGGTTCGCTATGAAGGGATGACCCCCCTCCCCCCTAATGATAGCCTCCTATCTACTGACATTTCTTTAACTGGCCATTAAAATATTTTAAGTGTAATCACACTATTTATTTATGAACTAGCATAAATAAATGCAGCTTTATGTGGCCTGCAGTTTGGTTTTAAGTGGAATAATAGTATACAATAAGTTACGCTAATAGGTTAGGATAAGCTACACCTTGTATTTTGGAAATAGTTTGGGACATTTATAGGGTGTTCATTAATGCCTGGTGGCCTGCTACAAAGTGGTTTTTTCTGACATATAGATTTAAAAAAGAAATTTGAATATCTTAGAAAATTATAGTCCTTCATTTTTGATTGTCTGGTTTGGAACAATTTTGCAATTTTCTTCTTTCAGATTGTAAGTAGTTTGTTGTGTTTACTGAACAATGGATTGCTACTGATTATGAATGATTCTAAGAAAGAAGTAGAATTTCATGCAAATAAATCCTGCAAGATTTTAGAGGAATGAGGTTTAATATTAAGAAAACTATATTATAATAATTATATTGTTATTGACTGTTCTGAACCAATAAATCATTTTTTAATTCTTATGTCATTTTAATTAGGTTTTGGTTGTTTAATTTTTTTTCATATTATATTAGTTTTTTTTAATATTATTCAAAAAATTAGATATGTTCAATAATAAAGGTATTTGGCAGTAATTCTGGATGAATAATTAGTATTTAGCTTTGCTAACACATGGTTTATACAAGGATGTTAAATGCATCTAAGAACATTGTTAGGATTTGGGAATGGAGATTGAATTTTTTTACCTTTTACACAATGTTCTGCAGCTTTTCCAAATCAGTACTGCTTTGTGACGCTTCCACTTAAACCGACAAGCTATATTTCACCAGTTACAATAGAATTTCATTTTGTATATGAAAAAGTAATTTTCATTTGCAGGTTGTGTCTTAATGGGTTATTATTTGAGTTTTGCTAGGATGTAGCCTAATTGTCTACAGACTCACTATATAAATATGTGCAAAAAGAAGGTCAAGTAGTTTCTTGTAGTAGTTTTATGTAGTAATTGATGTAGAATAGAAATGATAAAATCATGGTAGATGTGGCACATTACTCTTATTAGATTAATAAATTACTTCATGCCATCCATTTTTTCAGGTGTTTCTAAAAATATGGGTCGGTAGCCACAAATCATTTGTCAATAGACCACGGAAAATTTAATAAGTGTTTAGGGAAGATGAGTATTGTTCTAAGTTTTCTTACGTTAAAACTTTTGTTTCTCATATACATTGAGCAGAGAGTATATAATATCTGTGTATATACAACATAACTTTTTATACACGCCCATACTTAACAGTGTATTTATAATGTGTAGGGATTTGTAATCTTTTTGAACTTTTGCACTGATTGTTTTCTCGACTCTATTTTCTGATGCTCTTCAGTATGTAAATTCAGGAAATTTCTCTAACACTTCACCAACCTAATGATAATTCTATCACAACTATGTATTCCTCACCAATTTCCAGGCAACTTTCTCTCATCTTCTTCCCTCTCAACCAGAATCTGGACTTCTTCCTAACTTTCTTTTTCTTGTTACATCAAATGCCATCTACAAATAAGAAGGTTTTTGAATCCAAATTTTAAAATTCCCTTTAATTTTCTTGTTTACCCCTTCTATTCTAATTATACTCAATTACAGTCATATAACAATTCAAATAACTCTGACTTTGTAAACTGTGTCCTTAATTACCTTTCAATACCATTTAGATAGGGCCTTAACAATTTATATCCGCCCTTTTTATACTTTTCTTTTTTACCAGTTCTTTTCATACAAATAACCTCAAAATTGAATCATTTGCTTATTATGTCTTGAGAAATTCTAATAAAACTTTATAGAAAATTTGAAATAGATTTTTCTTCAGTTTCTTTTGGTTCAACAGTGTCTATAAAAATTAATTATAATTCAGTTTTAACATTTATAAGTCAATATCAGTTTTTATTACTAAATGAATCAAATGAATGCATTTTTCTTCTTTTTTTTTTTATTAAACAATATAAAATAAATACACACCTACTTTCAACACAAAATAAGATTCCACTTCAAACAAACAAACTTATTAGGAGATTTGTTCTTCAGTTAGTTTGTAACTATAATTATCTGTAATATTTGTACACATAACTTGTTGTATTATACAAATAATAAACTGTTTCATATTTAATTCATATAAATCAATAAAAAAATATAATATCCATTTAGAGATGTACAATACGTGATAAAGACAATCAACATGAAAACAAAACTTTTCCTTCTTTTAGAGCTGCATGTTAAGAATTAACAAACAGTGATAAATTATTACAAAATGAAAACCATCTTCCTTCTTATTTAAAAATATTTAAGAGAAACAAAAATGTAATGTTTGAAAGATAAAGATTTCTATTCAAAGAAGATTATCAAAGGTAAAGAATTAATTTTTTTGAACATCACCTGAAAAACAACTGGCAATGTATGGGAATGGACCCCTACTGCAATGAAAACAAAATTATCACTTTGAGAACTAGTAAACAAAAAGAAAATGTATAAAAATAATACTTTACACAATATAAATTTAAAAAGGATTTCTTTTTTATTTTATTTGTTCACTTTCTGGCTTGGTTTTTGTCGAGATCTTGTTACTTTCTTCTTAGGTGTAGTTTCCACTGCAGTCTCACTCTGTAAAAAAAAAGTTGTTCATTTCACTTTTATTTATAAAGTTACCAGCCCAATGGTTTATTTAATTCACCAATGTTTTACACTGAATGATAAACTCCAAATCTTATAAACTTAAAAGGTTAGAGGAGATGAAATGTTCTAAATCAGATAAAGTTTTTTCTTAGAAGTATGAGTTAAGCTGCCAGTTTTTCCAGTACCTAATCAGTACCTCTGGCCATATTTCAAATAAATAGATCAGTAATTATTCAACTTGATAATATCTAAACAACTTCTAGAAATAATGAAAGATATCAGATTTTCTTAAGTTTTTATGTGACATCCTAGGTTTTCCTAGTCAAAAAAAAATACTTCTTTAAAAATGCATCATATCCTTCTATGAATGTACATTTTTATGATTAGATATGATTAATTTAATTCATACTTTGTGGTGACCGTGAATTTTGGAAATAGAAAAAAGTTCCAGGGACCAAATTCAGTGAGTAAGGAGGCTGAAGACAATAGTCACATTGTACTTGTTTAGATATTAATCTGTACTGAACTTATTATTAATCAAAATGCTACCATGGTGTGGCTGTCAGTTATTTTCATTGATATTCAGAGCAGTATCTTCTTGTATTTCTATCCAGTTGCCAGAAACATCTTGGTAATAGCCAGATTTTGACCAGCTAGGAACATATTCTTTGCTTGAAAATTCTCCTTGATGTTAAAAAGTAGACAATCAAGATGCCACTGCCAATTTGCTTATTTTAGATTTAGGTGTATTTTTTACTAAATAATCTTTGATTTGTCTCAGAGGCATAACCGTAAATCTATCATAATGTAATCTAATCGTAACCGTAAATTCTCGCCACTCTTGGTTTTAATGTGTTAAATGATAAATTTGAATAGATATATCTTGATACTTTTTGGTGGTTTGAAAAACTAATATATGTTGAGCTTATGTGTTCTTTGTATCTGTGAAAGTGGTGGTGTTTGTATGACATTATTTAGTGCACTTATTGTAAATTAATTTCAACTCCTGAATAGGCTGTTTGCTAGGAAGCATTTTTCATATGCTACTAAATTTTATCTTTCATAAGTTACTGCAATTGGGTTGTTAGCCAGTTATTGCTTAAATAGATAAAATAATCTAAAAAGATAATAAATATGTTATTAATTTGCTATGTAACCTTATGTACTGTGTTTGTAATCTTATTCTTGAAATATACAAGATCATGCAGTTTTTTTAATCTTTGTCTAACTACACCAGATTATGATGCGAAAGCCCTAGTGATTAATTATGCTGTTGCTACAAATCCATTTTAGTATTATACTTCAAGTCTAGAATATTTTGGATACCACCTTGTATGAACCACTGAGTAAGAATTTGGGCTGTAATTAAAGCATATACTATTCGTTACTTATTAAATTCTACAAATTTATTAATATTAGATATGTAGTATATGGTTGATTTACCAAAATGGGTTTTCTTGGCCAACTGTTATTCAAAACCTAGGCAAGAACTAGTGGACAGATGACTAAAAATGTCTTAACTTTTCTAAAAAATATACTGCTAAGTATTGATTGAGACAACACCCAAACAATAATGTAAGATAGAATTAATGTTCCTCTACATTCTGACTAACAGTTAATTTAATTTTAATTCCTATAACTTATTAAACATAATATTTATTATGTTAATGTAAACTTATTATACTTTGTGATTTTTTGGGGTTAAATATGTTTCTGATATAACTAGACTGAACTTTGTTCATTATTTAAAATCTAATTGTGTTTAAATATATATTCCTTACCTGTTTGTTTTTGGAAAATGGCTGACAAAAACCATCCTGAGGGTTCTTTTCTTTCTCAAGAAAATTATCCATCTGTTTAGTATCTAATGTCTCATTTGTGGAAGTTTGGACCTAGAATGCACATAAATAAAGATTCATTAATATCTGAACTTGAATATTTTGCAGCTCATTAGACTAACAGATAATAAAGAGAAATGTATGAGAAGAGAAATGTAAGAGAAATGTAAGAGAATTGTATGATTAATTCATACAATATTTGGACAGTTTCCAAACATCATCTAAAGTTTTGTTGAATAAGGGCTTACATACTATGAAATAGGCTTATATCAACTATGAAACTAGATGTCATAGTTGATATTTTTTCATGCATTGTACTGGTAATCTCAGAATTTTTGCTCAGTCTTTGAGATCACAATTTAAGTTATCATTATCATCTATCTATTTTACCTGGCATTAAATTTTTCAATGGTAATGGTGGTATCTTGCTCTTGTTCAGCATTGCTGCTTCACATAAAATAAACAATCTTATCGGTGTTAAAGATGACATAAGATCTAGTTCATTGAAATTACTGACTTCATAATTTTCTGAATGAAGTCAGGAACTACAAATGCATCCACTGAGTTATTTTTTGTTATTAATATAAACTTAACGACAAAAACTTCTTTTTCTTAATTATTTAAAAAAATATTTCTTCCTTGAAAATTGTCCTTCATGATTTCTTTGTAGAAGTTATTCTTTTCTTTAAAAAACATATCACTCTTCTTGGAGTGAGCCTTCTTACTTGTATGAAACAACATACAAAGCATTTTGTACATGGGGGAAATTGGTTTTTTCCTGTTTTTAAGATGATCATTTGGAACAAATTTCTCCTAACTTATGAATTTCATCTTACTATTGTCATAAACAGCTGAACTATCTTTATCAAATTTTTTTTAACTCTGCTTTCTGCTCATCCTAATTTATAGTTTTGAATATGTCCTGTATATTTCTTCAGCTCCATTATTTATTACAAAAACCAAACTTCTTTTTGAGTTCATCAGTTTTTATCCCCCCCCTGGAGCTGTATCTGAAACCGGGGAATGAACACGCTCCAGGGGGGGGGGGTTGCTATCGCTTCAAACTGCCTAGTTGAAAACTAATGTTCCTTCCAGATAGCTGAAACTCAGTCTTTAATAAGTTGCCACACCTCTAATGAGGGGACCTCGTAGTGATCCCCCCCACCGGTACTCCGGTCTTGAAGCCACACCTCAAATGATCCCAAAGGGATCCCCCACTGGGATAACGGTCTTACTTTGCTCCCATATCAAAGTTTGATCGGAACACTAAAGAAATCCCTGTCCAATCACCAGCAGCGGGATACCTAAGCAGCCCACCCCTCCTAGACAGGGCTGTTCCAACCCAGGTCTTCCCCAAAGCACAGGAAAAGCACCTCATTATATGGTCTTCGTTCTGCAGCCGCACCCCCCTGAGAGAATGCCCCCAAGAATTACAAAAGGTATATTTGTCCTCTGTTGGGCAATCCATACATAGATGCCTTGCAATCCCACAGTTGAAACAATGTCCTCACCTATCAGGATCACTGCAGGACCCAGCTCATGCAGGACCCAGTCCCCCAACATTTACAGCAACACTCCTCAGCTGACCTCCTTGAAACTCAGCAAGACACCCACCCAATGTGGATGCAGCCGTCCTTCAGCAGTTTATCTACGAGCAGAGGTGGGACTGCCACCGTTACCACTTTTGTATTCCCAAATGAGGGCTGCAGGAAGAGGACATCTCTTGTCACTGAGTCTCCAGTCGTCTTGCAGAAATCACGCATTAAATCCACCTCAGAGATAAGGGCGTCTACGTCCTTTGTGAGCAAGTGAACACATTGAACGCCCCTACTGGCCGTAACTGTCATGCCCTCCACCTTGTCCAAAATTTGCTGGCATAGCTGCTCAGCAGCATCTCCAGTGTCCATAACTCTGACGTGAAGGTCCTCTTCCTGACCTTGACATGCTGAGAGTATACCTGCTTCACCCAGTGACACAGAGTTCTTTACAGTGCGAAGGAGATCTGCATGTGTGCGGCCTGCCACCTTCACAATCACTGTCACAGTTGTGGACCCTGCCGGTTTTTTTCCCCGAGACCCTATCCACTGTGGTACCCAGTGATGATACATCTGTGTGTGTCCAGAGCTTACAGGAGCACCTCCAAGCCACATTCTCAGTCACTTGATACAAAAGAAGCCCCACCCTCCCATGAGGCTCACAAAAACAGGCATTGGCATTCTCACCCAATACCATCCAAGCAACAAACTTACTTACCGTTAACAACACTGTAAGTTTAATCTCAAATAATAAGCATTTTTAACAAAAGTGGTTATGAGCTTTGGCAAGCAGCAGTCAAATCCTCAAATCCTGCGCTGCAACAAAGAAAAACTGAAAATGCGTGTAGTCTTTAAAATACATTTTTCAATATATCAACTACTACTGACAACTCATCTGCACATTTGTTTTAATTAAATAATTAATTGAGATCATCTAGTGGCAAATTATTATATTAAGCAAGAATTCTTTGAGTAGGCACCTTTCTTGGATCAGGATATTCAATAGGTAAGTAAGTAGCTTTTGGTTCTGATGGTTAACAGTGTTTTCAAAGTAAAGTAGTATGTTTTTTGTTCTTGCTGTTAATCTAAAATCTGTTCTTGCTGTTACTGTGCCAAAAAAATACTGTAAAGAAAAATGTAATTACACCATAGTCATCAATTTTTTTTTGTAAAATGCATAAAATAACATTTACATGTTGTTTTCCCTTTTTTTATTATTGTTAAAGTAGAAAAAAACATGGTTTTTCAAAAGATTTTCACAGTGATAAAGATCTGATATTTTAACATTTTCTTCGTCTAACCCTTATTAATCACTACGTCAACTATCAGCTCCATTGAACAAGTTTTAAAATGATATGATGTTTGTTGCAAAAGAAGTGATTCCACAATCAGCCAAGAACTTAACAATAAATTTGGTATTGTAAGAAAATTTTGACTATAACCATTTAAAATCGATTAAAATGATGGAAACACATAATGAGCATAGATTTGAAACTATTTTATGAATGAAAAAGTTACGTGTAGGTATAGCAGCAGTTCTCTCATTGAAGCACAGTCTGGTTCAATGCTTTATGTAGCTACAATTTGTCTCAGCTTTATTATGACTGTAAAGCATGTAAAGCCCTGAGATTCAACTAGAGGACCTCTGGTTAATTGCTTTCAACCAGAAAGAGTAATGATGCACTAGTCTCCATAGTGACAAAATGAAAATGTCATTTGTAGAACTGAATGTCATCTGTATTTCAATGGGTCTGATATATGCTGATATGTAAAATATTTAGCTCAGTACATAAGGCAGTAGGAAATCAATTCACTCTTTTATTTGAAAGCCTAGCATCCTGGCATGGGAGCTTCTTAATTTTGTGTTCACAGTTCTTGTTGAGGTCAACAATTAATTTCATG
Source organism: Lycorma delicatula (assembly GCF_047948215.1). Taxonomy (NCBI): domain Eukaryota; kingdom Metazoa; phylum Arthropoda; class Insecta; order Hemiptera; family Fulgoridae; genus Lycorma; species Lycorma delicatula. The sequence continues at coordinate 85,129,025 of NC_134456.1, read as the reverse complement.
AATGACTATTGACTTTTGTCAGGTTACCTACCACTATTATAGCTGCCAATTAATAAACAACAGTGGATAAAAGCTGTGCTGATTTAATAGCAACAAACATGCTAAACTTAGATCAGTAATCAAGATTCACTGATTGTTTAATATTCACATAATATATATAATTATATTGTGTATAATATTCACATAATATACATAGCTTCATTAACTTTAAATAGAAAATTATAAGTATTTAATTACCTGGTCAGATGTTTTAGGAGTCAAAGACTGCTTTTGTTTCATTTGTTGTTTCATCAGCAACTTTTTTTTCCATGTGTTATCATTGGCCTGTCATCAGTGAAGTAAAAAACAACTTAAATTGATAAACAACTAACTGACTTGTGATTAAAAAAAAATATTCTAAAATTTATGACTTGAAACAAGTGGTTAAAGAGTACAAAACTTTTTTCCAGATTCGTATTATTTTTCATAAAAATGAGAAACTCTAAATAATTGTAATAATATTAATTCATAATTCGATAAAATAATCCTAAATCAGCTACAGACTTTAAGTTTGCTGTGCTTCATCAATCAGTAATTTCTCTGAGAAAATAGATATATGCCATTTTTAAACGTAAACTCTGCTGTTATTACTAATAAATAAATGCTCAAATTTGATCTGTGTTTCCATTCAAATGCTAACAAAATTTATGCAAGAATGTACCTGATACATAGCATACTATCCTTGGGGCATCCAAAACTCATCCTATGTGTTCAATATGTAACCTAGTTTTTTAGGACACATAGGTTATACTTGTATTTTGAAATATCAAAATATACAAGGATATCTTAAATACCCCAATATAAGAAAAATTTACATTCTTTCAGAAGCTGCAAGGGCAAGTGGAATATTCAACACATCCTACAACCCTGAAAAGCATTCTTTCTATTTATGTTTGAAATTCTTTTATCTAGAATAAAAAAAATAAGATAAATGTTCAATAATACTCAATAGGTGAGCGAATATACTCAAAAATCACCCACCCTTCACTTTTAAATTCCAATTTTAAAGGTAAATAATCTTTAACTTCTAGTATCCTAAGATTTTTAAAACTTCATCTACAAAGTAATATTCTAAAAAAAAAAAAAAATTGTTTAATTGCATCAGATATAAATTGGTCAAAAGATTTTTCAGATGATAACAGAAGCATAACAAGGTCCTTTGTAATAAGCTGAAGTATTCTGTTGAGTTGCATGTAAACAGTTCCATTGTTTGGTTTGATAGAGGTGAATAGTATTATTTTTTTAAGAATACATGACTATTCTTTTTAGTAAAGATTGCATATTTATAAAAATAAACACAAGGATAAATTAATATAGTTAATTTTCTAAATATCAGTATACACAATTCATACTTTGGAACAGCTGACATGCTTTGACAGCCTATTTTTTTATCTTAAAATCAATTTGATCATCCCATGAAATTTATCATCTAATAAAACACTTAGAAATGAGATAATGATAATATTCTATCTACATTGTGTCAACCTGAGAAGCACAATGTAACAGTTTTAAATTGTTTTAGTATTTAGTAATTGCAATTATTTTAAATTCTTTTAGTAATCTTTATATTTTTCTTTTTATGTTTACACAGTTTCTTTTTTACTAAAGGGAAGCTAGAAAGAAAGCCTTCAAAAAAAATTAAGAAAATTCTTTAATTTTTCATTAAAGCTAATTTTATTATTACTGAAAAAGTAATAATGCAATTTACCTTGAAATTTGTTTCTGACAAGAAGGTTCCCAAGTTTCTAACTGAATTTTATCCATTAACTTGCCAAGTTTACACACCAAATTCAATAGCGTGAATGAATTAATCTCTTATATCTGGAAAGCCAAGATGGCCTGCTGTTCCTTTTTCAATCGAAGATCTACAATTGAATTGCTCTGCGCCTTCTGTAATGCAAGGGCTGTTTGCTACTGAGTGTTTTAGTGGCTAAATGAAAATATTGGCTGAATTATGTCAATTCCATTTTTCAGGCAACATCATCATATGCTGTATGGAGAAATGTTCGGGCTGTATGTGGATCACGACAATCTCTGCAGCCGATTAGGCTGGAAAATAACCGCATCCTCGTAACGACACCAATGGATGTGGCGAACACATTCAATGTGGCAAAAACATGTATATGGCAGTTTCACTTACATCATCATATTGTCATGAGTTTATGAGGTATAAGTTTCAGGTAGAAAATGTAATCCACCGAGTTGGTCTTGTGGTAAACTCATCATCACAAATCAGCTGATTTCAAAGTCGAGAGTTCTAAGGTTCAAATCCTAGTAAAGGCAGTTATGTTTATACGGATTTGAATATTAGATCGTGGATACCAGTGTTCTTTGGTGGTTGGGTTTCTATTAACCACACATCTCAGGAATGGTCGACCTTAGTCTATATAATATTCTACACAGACGTAGTAAGAACCCAATAATTTAACTATATCTGACATTAAAATTAAAACTGATACCAGCCTCCAATACACTAATCCATATGATGATGCACAGAGACTAATACAACTATCATATGGACCCATGTGATTCATCAAGAAAGTGTTATGGAAATAAAAGCTTTTAACCTTATCACTAATTCTACTTTTATTCTACCTTTCTTTACATATACAAGTTAACTTTACATATAGTTGCATTTAAAAGTTTACCACATTTATTCAGAAACTGAACACAAACTCATGAACAACTGAATACATATTATGTATAAATATATATATATATATATATATTTATATATAAGAACGCAGAAATAGCTAGAAATTGTATATATGGATACACAGCAGTTACCATCAGTAAAAAAATTTTCAAAAGTTATGAGTAAAAAAAGCTTTCTTACATTCATACTAACTCCACTGCTTGAGTTACTATTACTATCACCATCATCATCTGACATCTTCACAATTGGTTTTTTATCAGTTTGAAGGTTAGAAACAGATTGTGTTGTGGCTAATCCAATTGAAATGGAACTTGTTGCTTGGCTGCATATTGTCTGTAAACAAGCATAATACCTTTATAATCAAAATATTAACTGAATTATTGATTTTTTCACTTTTTTTATAGAATTGATTACTTTACAAAATAATCTTCTATAATACTTTTAGTGGAACAAAAGTACTCATAAGTTAATATTTGAGTTCTTTAATACTGAAAAACAACCTATCAAACACTAGTCTTAGCTTATTAAGTCCATAATATTTTTTCCTTTGGACCAAACATAGCATATAATTTCTTTTACATTGCAAGCTTAATAATAACTAGCATTAAAAATATTGAAATTTTTTTTAAAAATAGTTTATTTTATGCCAGTCATTTCACCAGTATGGTGCAGTAACACAATTCATTTCCTTCTGTTCGACAGCTGTAGCAGAGAACAATTCTAGCTGTGGGAGATCCCTTTCAAGTAAATCATTGTTAGACCCCTTTCCCATATCTTTAATTCCTTCTTCCTCCGATTAGATTTTATAGCTTTAAACCAGATTATCACAAGGAGCTAGTACATGAGTTGTCCAGGGACTATTTTTTTCCTGTACGGTAGGTGTACACAAAGCTTAACTGATTGCAGTGCTTATTGGCTAAAGCTGAGCCTTCAAATCACCCCATGCTTAACAAAAATATTGCACAAGAGAACTATTAAGGAATTTGATGGAGAATAAGAGTGATAAAGAGAATAAACAAACAGGATATATATTATTCATCATAAAACAAGAAAGAAAGACTTGTTCACAAATAAAGACGCAAATATTTAAAATTACAAAGCTGAAAATGTTATCACATCATTTACCGAATAAAGACTATACAAATGAACACCGAATAAAAAACTGGTTAAAATATTATTTTAAAAGTGTTTTAATATTAAAATCTATTCTTTGTAATCGAATTGTAACACCTTTTTTAATGCTGTTCTGTACTAATATTTTTATTCAAAATGTACTATCCTGGATGCATTCAACTTTGCCTAATCTTACAACTTGCACCCTTCAATTTCTTTCTAAAATTGTTACTGCCTTAATACATAGATTGTCAGCTTAGTTCTTATTTTTTAAAAACTGTGAAAAATTTTCTCTTCATTATTTCATCTTAAATCCTCTTCATCATTTTTCATCTGTCTAATTTTCAACATTTTCTTATAACTGCTTCTTACAAAGTTTTTTTTTCTTTCTGACTTCAGTTTTATAGATGTTTTACTGCCATAACCTGCTGAACGGTTAATAAAAATAATCTTTTTTTTACACCTGAAGAAAATTCTTTCATCTGATAAAATGTATGCGCAATAAACAGATAGGTTTCAAAACTTAATCGTCCTGACTTGTCTAAACAACATAGTAATAATAACAGTATACAATTTTCCCTCACTGTCTTATTCTTGTTTAAATCTTGTACAATTCTACAGCCATCAGATCAGTTCAGTTCTTCCCTGTGAGCATTCCTGTCACCTAGTAATATTTTCCATTTTTTTCATCAGTGGTCTTCCATCTGCAATTGATGTCCATGTATATTGGTGTCATTTTCTTGAGATTATTTTTCTGATTTTTCTCTATTCTATATCTACTTTTATAAAAACCTATTTTCTTTTCTACCTAACTTCAGTATTTTAACTTTCCTTAACTAACACGAAATGCTGTTTTGCTCTTCAAAAAATTTTAGTTTTATAACTAAAATACTAACTATTTTAATACTAACTATTTTAGGCTTATTACTTACATAATTTTTTTTTTAATTTTAATGTTTTCTGCATTCATCCATTAATTATTAGTACATATTTGCTATCCTTGCTTTCCTAATGCTTTAAACTTTATATCAAAAGTCATCTCTCAATTCTTAACTTTTTTTTAAGTCATTTTTTTCTTATTAATTCACTTGTGTATTGACTTGTAGATCTATTCCTAAGGTTTTTGATGTTTTATGTTTTACTTTATATAATTATTACTTTTATTCACACACACACATCCCATCACTTTGTTCCACGTTTTTTCTTAAATTCTTAAATCTCTCAAAATTTCAACAAGTTCCTTCAGCTAAATCATGATATCACTACCAATGTCTGATCTTAGGAACATTTTACAGTCCACTATTGGTTCTAAAAACTCTTCTTTACCATAATTCTATGTTACCTCCTGTCCCTCGTGGCCTCATCCTTTTGTATCTAGTTATATTATGAATTTTAAAAAGTGTTCACCAAACTATCAGTCTAAAATAATTACACTTCAAAAAGAGTGGTTTCTGTTTATTTTTTACGTACAACCTTCTTCCATTGTATTCCTTCCCCATTAATGATATCACATCCAATAACAGCATATTATATTTATTTCCTATCTTCATCTTACGCTAGGGAGGCTGACGTATAAATCTGTTTAGTGTTATCGTCAGGTTGAACTTTAAATCTATTCCCACTGTATTATTTCTTTCAATATGTTGTTTGTAACAACAGTATTTTCATTGTTTTACCTTATTTATTCTTACTCCTATCCTTTGTTCTTTATTTTCTGTAAATTATTCTTTTAATTTCTCACCAAATATTCTGTTCTATTTTTTATCTTACCATACTAATTTCTATCTCATCTAAACCTCATTTTTCATTTATCATTTTAAATTATTCAGTCTTTAGACCCTTATCTAACTCCTAGTAATTAGATGCACCCACAGACTTAACCGAGTAACTGCTGTGGCTAAAGAATATTTTACTCAAGATGTCATCTACTACATTATAGAAGAGATATCAAAAATATTCTCTTGGAAGATAACAATGCATTTTTTTTAGGATATAAGTAGTGTTCTGCCTTTAATAGAGAACTAAGTACAGTAACTACACTTTTCTACAAGTTTCTATTCTTCAAACCCCATCAGTTGTCATTCAATTATCAGCAGTCTTCTCTTTTTCAGAAGTTTTTCCTTAATCGATCCCTTACAAAAAATAAAAAATAAAAACAGTGTTACCCAATAACTTTTCCACACAACACTTACAGATTCTTTCTCCTTACTCCAACGAGTGACAGTTAAAGCAACTGCATTAAGTTTAACATCCAGTGCCTTAATAACATTTGCAAATCTTGCCTGAAAAATAAAACATGCGTTAATTTTTCCTTTCGTATGATAAAATAAACAAAATATGAAAACAAATAACAAAATAAACCTTACATACAAAACATTTGCTCATTTGTCTTATAATGCAAAACTACATATGACTTGTATTTACTACTTAAGACAGAGTTATTCAGTTTTTGTATATATATAGCCTATGAAAATCAAAAAAATCTGTACAAAAAAATCTTTTTCCACTACTGACTGATGAAAAAAATAACAGTGCAGAATGAGAAGAAAAGATGGTACAGCTAAATAAATGTCTTAAAACATTTTTTGACTTAAGAGTTCTCAACTTCAATTCTCTCCCAAACTTACCAACCTCTTCTCTAGAATTTATTTTTATGTGTAATTTATAATAGATACTGACTGCTGTTATCTTTATTGCACAACAAAAAAATTACATGGTTTTTAATAAGTATCTAAAAATGTAAAAAACAACAATAAACATAAAAATAATAATCTATTAAAAATTGAGAAATAATTTACTTACAAGTTCTTTTTTATTTTGCTCATTGATGTGATTTAATTTATGAACAACTTTAATTAAATGTAACTCTTTTTTCTGCTCATCAATAAGCTCATTCTGTAGATCTGAAACCATTTTCTTCCTTTTGTTATACTCTAATTCTAATTCTTTTTTCTTTTCCTCAAAAATAGCTTGTTTTATCTGAAAAAAAAGAAGTTTGAATTACATACATAGTGTCAATATCTGTGTGTGCTCATGCATGTGTGTCATTTAAACTAGTTTAATAATGCAACAAAAAGGTTTAATTTCCTTAATTTTTATTTTTATTTTTGTTACATCCTGTGGTGCATCTAACGTAGTTTGTCACTACTCACAAACATTTATTTGAAAGATACGTACATAGTAACTGATTATAAATGTTAATGACTGATCCAAAAGAAATCGATTTTACAACTAATAAGACAACATGTAGCAAAAGTTGGATAGTGTATGTTTCATCACAGCATGATTCAGTATAAACTAAGGTTCACTGTACAAGTTGCATGTTACAGCAGAACACCATATCGTAGATCACTTTTCATCACAGACTTCAAAATATTCAACTTAACATTTGTTGATTAAAATGGTTCTTATTGTTATTATTATTCTTTAATTTCTTATTGTTGTTGATTTAAAATTATCGATTACATTTTTACAAAAATAAACATTATACAGTACTTCAAGCAGAAAAGTGAAAATCTCAAGGAAAGATGTGAGATTTTCAACCTGCATGCACATATGCATGCAGGTTGGAAATTAGAGGACAAGAAGTTTACTTGTTGGAGAAGATACTGTTTAGCCAGCACGAGAATAGAGTTGTGGTATGAGGCATGCAGAGGGAAATAACAGTCCCCTTTGTATATCTGTCTCTCACACACACACGTAATGTATGTGCTCTCACATACATGTTAATAGCTAACTGCTACTACATTCTTTAGAGCTCTATTCTCATTGTGGGTGAACAGTACTGCTACCAGTGCAGTTCACGTAACTTCACATTGACTTGAAAAAATAATCTTTCTACCTAATAATCTAATAATCTTTCTTTGTTCTTTTTGAAGTCACCCAATTTTGAATAAAAAACTACAAATATTCAGTTTTATGATGCTGAATTTTACTTAAGTAATACAACACTAACTATAAATTCCTACTTCATTAGGAAATAATTTTATTAAATAATCTGTAACAATAATTTCAGTAACTACAACAAGATTAGCTCTTCATAATTTAACAATTACAGGTACTATAGTGCATGTAATATCTGAAGGCTGGTCAGTAGTACACTGTGGCATTCCCTCCACTGCTTTTAACATCACTCAGTGACTTCTTCTCACACCAGCAGCTGAAGCAGGGTATTCCAAAAGTCACATAAATTAATTTGCAATGACTTGTACCGTATCCAATTATGACATTACTGTTACAGTAATGAAATACGTTCTGGTAATATGTTATTACAAATAAAATTATTTATGCCTAATATTTTGTTCAAGATTTGTATGAGGTAATTTATTTATTTCTTGAAAGTATGTGTTTTTTTTTTCAAGTACATTAAACTAAAGTTTTGCTATAAATAAACAGAAACAATGATGTAATACAGAAGTATATGTAATGAGTTGTTTATTTATTAGAGGCTATAATATTATGATTTTCTTTGATGTGGCGTAGTTATTTATGAAATTATTTTTAAGTAGCACGTATGCACCAATTAACTAATATTCTTTTGAGCTTTGTGGCCTACAAAACTACAAAATGAAAACATTAAATTGTACAATAAAATAAATAAATAAAATGTTAAAGAAATGTGAGTAAATGAAATATAATTTATAATCATTATTAAATTTATTTAAAAAAAAATTATGAGTACAACAAAAATATTAAGTTCCCATAAGCGTACAACAATAAACATAAAATTAATTTCATTAATTAATTAAAATGTTAATTCATAGTATATTCTATAAAAGTAAAAGAAAATGATTTCATACAAAATAATTTATATAATAGCTCAAATTAATAAATTAATACAGCAAAATAAATAAATAACATATGAAATAAATAATTAATAATTTAACTACAAGTTTAAATAAATAAATAAATAATAGCAAAAGTAAATGAATATGGTAGAATAAACAATAATAAATACAAGCATATCATTTTGAGGTCTTACTTTTGTAGCAACCAGTAAAAAAATGTTCCACATGCCGGGTTTAAGGAGTGGGGTAGAGAAGGCAAGTAGCTTGTAGAAAAGATGCACCTTTAGGTTTTACATACACTATAGCATAGAAATATATGCATCCAATCACTGTATGGACATGTGATAAGATATAAGATATTGCAAGTCAGTTCGTTTGTGACTACTGAGTTGTTTAGAAGCTATGTTAATGTTCTTTTTTCCAAATGTAAACAAATATTTTGCAAAAACTCTCTACAGTCTTCATAAATGAATCAGAGTATAAAAACTAGCATTATGCTGGGTTTATTATTATCTTCCATGTAACCGTTATCCTTTTTTTAAATACAGAACTGTTTTTCCTATTCTGCTCAGGTATCACTGGATGCTAATTGACAAATGTGATGATTTGGACAACAAATTTCAGATGAAATCTGTACATACACATTAATACATCTAACACATAATGTGCAGCATTTTTTTAATGCATGCAATTTTTGTGCATTGCGAGACCCTACTGAACGGTATTCGCGTTTCCACTGATGCATTACACAACTTGTGTGTTGTGTTTCTTGTAAGCTTTCACCTCTTCCAACGCTATCTGTCAGTCATTGATAGAACTACTTGTGAATTTCAATACTGAAATGGTGCAGGACAAGTCACCCTGGTTCATACCGAACCTGGGTGAAGACAAGAGTTCTAAGGTTCAAATCCTAGTAAAGGTAGTATTTTTTATATGGATTTGAATACTAGATCGTGGATATAGGTGTTGTTTGGTGGTTGGATTTCAATTAACCACACATCTCAGGAGTGGTCAGCATGATACTGTACAAGACTATACTTCAGTTACATTCATACATATCACATCCTCTGAAGTAATACCTTATGGTGGTTCCGGAGGCTAAACAGAAAAGAAAGGTCTTGCCATGGCTCCTCTCCACCTGTTCCTGTCCTGTGCAAGTGTTTTTGTTTCCTTATATTTTCCTCTTTCCACAACTCCATCAATCAACTGAAATCTTCTTCTTCTTCTTCCCCTTCCTCTCTTTCCATTTACTAATCCTTAAAACTGCATTTATTGGTAAGCACTTTATTCTCCTACAGTGTCTTAGTCAGTTCCTTTTCCTGCTTAAAGTGGTATTTAATATATTCCTTCCCTCTTCTACACTTCTCAACATATCCTCATTTGTTACTCTAGCCAACAGACGTTTATAAATAAACGTCTGTTGACCATTAAGAGCTTTAATTAACACTGGGCATTGATGCCATTTTAACGGCATCACTGTCCCATATATAGAAGTAATCTGACCAAATTTGGTCAAAATCAATCCAGTAGTTCCAAAGGTGATTTAAAGGATACTGAGCACACACACACACACACATATATATGAACATTAACATCTGGAAAATTTCCATCCGGTTTTTTGGGTTCCTTAGGTGTCAAAACGACAAGATCCAGTGAAAACCATATATGCCCAAATCGAATCAATTACAATACTTTCCCTTCTAGAGCTATAACCCTGCTGTAGCGCACAGCGCTACCTAGATGGGAAAGTATATATATATATATATATATACACACACATAAACTTTTCTGTACAATTTTTGAAGTATATATTTTACAAACTTACCTGTAACTTTGATTTCAGGTCACTGTCTAATTTGTCTAAATTTTCTTTTTGTAGAGTTTCCATCATCTCGATTTCTTCTGTAAGTTCTTTCAATTTTGCCTTCAAAGCACGGTTTTCACTAATTTCAGTTTGAATACTCACTAGCAGTTCCTCTTTGTCTTTTATTTCATTTTGTTTTTTTGACAATTCTATTTCAAATTGATTATTTGTTTCAGCTATATCATTTTCCAACTTTTTAATCTAAAAAAATAATTAAAAACAAAAAAATACATAAAATAATATTCTTATTATAATACTGCAATAGAGTTTTTTCTTTTATCCTCATAACGGGAACACCATTAGGTTTTGCTTCAGAGGATGAAATGAATGACATGTAGCGTGTGAAAATGCCAACCCTAACCAGGATTCAAACCTGGTACCTCCAGATGAAAGGCCGAGACTCTACCACTTGTGCCACCGAGGCCGGTACTGTTGATAGAGTTAATTGTTTTACATTTGCATGTAAAACAATTACCAATACAATGAATAAATCATTATTATAATTTACAACGATGGAAATTCTTGTAATGAGCATTTATAAAAATATCTTTATAAATAAATTTCTCTGATATCAACAGCGTTTAGTTATCATTCTTGCAAAACTATAATAAAAGATGTACTATTGAAAAAAAGTATGGTTTGTACACAATAGATTTTGAAATAAAAAATAAAATAAATTGCATTTAACAGCTGAATTTGTTTAAAAAAATTGACATTTGACATTTGATTTACTTTTACTTAATTTATTTTTTATCCTGGCAATATAATTAATCTTAAAAAAGATGCTTTTGAGCAATTAAAATTGTAATAAAATTTTTTTATGTAATTTTTATCTATTTTATTACTTTGATGTACATGAATTAAGCACTAAACTTCTGTTTTAATAAAACAAAAAAATTTACGTAACATTATTATCACTTGAACAAGTTTTTGATTTCTTATGAGATTCACCAGCAGTTAATATTAGTTCTGATACTGTAAAGATCAGCTGTGACTTCCAAAAAGGAAATTTCAAAATTCCCATCCGGTTGTAATAGAGGACTCAAGGGATGGATGATAAGAGATCTGTCCGGAACAGCATTTATATTTACATCAGAGCCATTTGAAATTAATCGGTATGATAATTGTAATATAAATCACAACTGAATCAAAAAACGAGTTATATTTGATCTTCTAACAATTCCAGTTTAAAAACAGACTTTCAGATTACATTTTTCATATTCCAAACTTGTATTAAAAATGAATACCTAGTTTTTATTAAAAAAATTACAAACCTAAACGTGTACTAGTCTATGTAAGATTTGTGATTGTGTTTATCAGTTCTTTTATACTTATTTAAAACTCAGCAAATACAGCTCTATTATTTTTGTAAATTTATTTTCTCTTTTTTAACTACTTATGTTTATAGGAAGAATTCAAAAAATATTTTATATTTTTTATAATATTAGAACATAAGTTTGAGATTTACTGTTTTAGCAGAAGTATAGATAACGTAAAACAGTTAGGATCAAGTAGGTCTACGATGTCTCAACATTTTCCACTTAACAGCTTTACATAAAAGCAGCCGGATAAATATTTCACAAAGCTCTGCCTGCAGGTATTATCAAACAAGTACCTGAAAAAAGTATCTTTTTTGGCTTCTCTTAGTTTATAACTCTTAACAAATTAAAAGTCATTTCTCATTTCAATTATGGCCGATTCAGTTCTGTATGTGATATCTTTCATTTTCTTAAAATTAAGAATGTCGACGAAAGATCTCATATTTAACCTGCAATTTAATCAATTTTATGAAAAAAGAAACACATTTTTATAATGAGTATTAATAATGCTGGAATATACCAAACAATGGGTGCAGAGTGCCCGCCCCATTACACCACGGTATCCACCTTGGTTCCACCATTTAAGTGGCATTTCCATTTCAAACCGTTTCTTTAAATTTTTTCACGAGAGCAAACAAGAGCATAGTAATTATTATACAACACCTATGTAATCTGCTTACATATTTAAACCGCTTTCATCAATTTTCATTATCTGTTCTGTCTTTACTCGACTTGCATTACCTAAATCTAAATTTTTAGATTTTGATTCATATAAAATTTTTACCTACTTATCTTTGTTTCAGTTCCTTCCATATCCTGAATCAAAAAAATATTATCGCATGCTTTTTAAGCGCAGAATGTTTTATAATTTTTTTTCAGAACCTTTTTAATAACACCTCGTGGATTCAAAAAGGATAAAAGTCAAATATACTTGTTTTGTTTAAATTCAAATTTACTATCGACTCCAAAATCATAAGCATATGGATTGTAGATGTAGTCGCAGAACCGTGTCAAACATTTTCTGCATTGTGAACAAATTATGACGGAAACGGAACACAAGGATAGTGGGAGATTTATGTATCTCCCTTATAATCACAGAGGCTGGACAAAGGTCCCTTGCTACTGTCATTCTTTTTATTGTGCAGGTATCTTTCTTGGAAATACAACGTTTCTTATGATCAGTGGCAAGAATATCTATCGACTTAATGCTTGCAATAACACAGATTGTCTCTCGCGAGACAGTCTTGCCAATAACAGTCAACAAAAGGAGATGCTGGGCTCAAGAGAAAGTTCTTATAACACCTAAAGACCATACAATGAGCCCAAACACGCTCAGCTCCAATCAACTCCCAATCGGGATGGTTGACTCTACGAATTTAAAAAAAGGCATAAACGGCCTTCTTGGCCATATTGAAGGTGCTCCTTGAATAGAAGATTCTCATCAAGGATTACACCCAAGTATTTTTGAACAGAAAGATATCCGATAGAAAGGCCGGCCATTGAAATTCGCGCTTGACGCGAATTGGCCAGCCAACCTTTTTAGCAACATCATTGTGGTTTTTTCCGGACTGAAAATCATCTTATGCTGGAGATTCCACAACCTGAGAATCTCACATGAATGGACAGTTCTAAATTCTATCTCATTCCGCGAGTCCCCGTCAATCATCAATAGTCCATCATCCTCATAAGCAATGATACGGCAGCCACTAGTCAACCTCAATCGCAGCATAGAATTGAACTCAATAATCCCAAGAAAGGGACTCAGTACAGTGTCCTGCGGGCATCCTTTGGACAGGGTCTTCCCTATTTCTGAGCTGCCATCACGAAGGGCAACAGTCGGATAGCTGAAATAACTTCAGAGAGTTTCTATTTCATTTCATGTAAAACCAAGCTACTGCATTTGAAACAAGGCAGAGGGCCACCATAAGTTGTTAAAAGCCCCGGGTATATCCAGAAAAACACCTAGCACATACTTACATACACTGGAGGAGGCAATATTCATTACTCTCAGTATAGCGTCCTCCGTGCTCTTGCCAGGCCGGATGCCATATTGGCTGTCCATCAACAAATGTTCAGAAGTTAACCTATTATTAATACGGAGATACTAAATTTTCTCAAAAACCTTACCAACCACAGGCAAGAGCGTCAAAGGCCGGTAAGAAGAACTAATAGTGGGATCTTTGTCGCCACCTTTAAAAAGCAATATCAATTCTCCACAACAGGTGGGAAAATACCCAGCGAAAGCATCCTACTATAAACTCTAGTCAGATGACCGAGAATCACATGTAACGAGCAAACAAGGAATTCCACTGTAATGCAATCGTACCCGGGGGGCTTTACGACGTGTGATAACACAGATCACCTGACGAACCTCAGATGCGATGCACTCCCCTCGTCAGAGGAAGTCGCATGTGATGACGGTGATAACTGTAAGAATTAGGAAAGGAGGATGGTTGGTCGGTCAGTGAAACAAAGTCGGGAAGCTTTTTTACACTCGCGCTATCTTCATCATCACGCCTCGGTCGGGTTCAATCCGTAGTAGGGGATCGTTTTTTGTTCTTCCTTCTTCTTCAGCCTGTTTTTCCGTAAAACCGGCTGTAAATAATCTACAAACTGTAAACCTTAAATCGGTCTGTGGCCCTGAAAAAGGACGGCACAACGAAAGTTGCAGGTCTCTTCTCTTCCGTCGGGCGACGGCAGGGCTTCTTCTTCCGCATTCGTCGCTGTGCGTCGGCGGTCTTCTTCATCTTCTTGGATTGGAAAAGAGGATGTTAGGTTCTTAAAATTGATATAGCAGTATTTGCCTTTGCGAGAAGAAGTGGCGATCGCCTTATTCCAGTTACGATGAGAAGTGTTTAAAAAAAATGGGTAAAGAAAAAAATCTCTTTTCTTCTAGACCCAGATGCATCTAGGAAGAGTTTGGGGGAACCGCGGGGCCGGAAAAGGTGTCCTCGGTTATCGCTGTAACCAGTCTGTAGCATCTGTATCAGACCTGAAACAAAAGAAAAGGAACATGTCCTAATACTAGCTGCATGGCAGCTGGAATGGCACTCCACAACTAAGGGAAGATCCTTGTATAAATTTATACAGGATCTGGGGGAATGGTATGCCTCAAGTTTGTTTTTAAGGGCAACAGGTGTCCAGGTGCTCACCAACCATGATAATTTAAACCAATATCTGTTTCAGTTCTGCCTGGCAGCTGATGAGCTGTGCGTCTGTGGGGAGGTCCAGTCAAATGAACCCCTGATGTTTGACTGCTCTGCTCTTGGGGAGGGGGCAGATACCGGGCCACCCTGGACTTAAAAGTCAAGGGGAAAATTGGCCACTCACAAGCGGCGAGTCAATGTGGCGAGAGCCGCATTGTCGGACCGTATGGGAGTTCCTTGATGCGGTTGCTTTGTTCAACCGATACCAGTAGTTTACCTAAGGGGAAAAAACTCCTACCGCACTGCTGTGGGAAGCTAACCTAGAGATATATATGGCTGACAACCAGCCAATTAAGGCTCCAAGCGCTTTAATATGGTGGACGGGAACTTGCTGGCATTCAGCGACCTGGGCGTGGCAGCGAATTGCTGTTTAGACGGAATGAATTTTAATTTGTGGATGTCATATATATTTTTAGTAGTTGACGGGGTGCGCCTACCCATTTTAGCAATGTTTGGATGTTTTTGAAGTGGGTTGTACTCGGGCGTTCGTGGTGGGAGGGGCACGTGGCTGGTGTCTGACGTTTCCCTTGTTCATAGCATTTACATTTTAGTCGTTGAGATGAAGCCGTGGACGCTAGACCAACGCCTGTACGCGTATGACAGTTTTGTGCGAAATGACGAATCCGTAACTGCTGTTCAGCGAGATTTCCGCCGTCAGTTTAATATTCATCGTAATGCAAGTGTCCCTTCTCGTAACACAATATTGCGATGGGTAAACAACCTTCGAACAAGTGGTTCAATATTGAAGAAAAAAACACCGGGTCCCAACGAACTGCTAGCACTCCGGAGAACATCGAACGAGTAAGGGAAGCCATTGTCAGAAGCCCACGCCGCTCTATTCAGAGGCATTCAGCAGCGCTTCAAATGAGCACAAGTACGGTAAGACGAATTCTGCATTTCCATCCTTACAAGATAGCCGTCGTGCAGCAGTTATTGACTTCAAGATTTCACGCAGCGATTACAATTTTGTCGACAAATGCTTACCATTTTTGAAGAAAATGAAAATTTGTTATTGTTAATGAGTGACGAAGCCCATTTTCATCTGAATGGCTTCGTCAACAAACAGAATTGACGGTATTGGGCAGAAAGAAACCCACATCAGCTTCACGAGAGACCACCTCATAGCCCAAAGCTGACTGTCTGGTGAGCAATAGGAAAGGTCGGTGTTATTGGACCATAATTTTTTGAAGAAAATGACGGTGCTGTAACTGTAACAGCTGATCGTTACATTGCGATGTTGAATACGTTTTTCATCCCTGAGTTACGAAACCAGGGAATCGATTTTCAAAATGTGTTATTCCACCAGGATGGAGCTACAGCGCACACGAGGGCAACGATGGCTGTTCTCCGTAACTTGTTTCCGGGACGGATCGTTTCCAGATTCGGCTACATTCCTTGGCTCCCTCGGTCCCCCGACTTGAGTAGTTGTGATTTTTTCTGTGGGGGTTTCTGAAATCGCGTGTGTACGGCAATAAACCGCGTACATTGGAGGACATAAAGATCGCAATTCGTCATTACGTCACCCAGATTGATGTAGACATGCTGCAAAGATTTGAGGCCAGTTACCGTGAAAGGCTACAACAATGTATTGCCCAAAATGGACATCACTTGCCGGACATAATTTTTTGTTCATGAGTAAGTAACAAATGCTTTGATTTAACAAGTGTTTCAGTACCAATAAAACTTTTCTAAATTAAATATTCAATTTTTTATGATTATTTTAAAAACATCCGGTTCCCGTGAATGACCCTGTATATGACAAGTGAGCAGTTGGGACCCGTAAGCCGGTAGTGTATGGCACCGCGCTTAGTCCGCTCACGCTGTTAGGTAAGCTTTAGGAGCTATTTAGTATACTGGTCGCTAAACTGTTTTGAGGCCCAGTAGCCGTTTGTGGCACAGACATTTGGTCGTATGCTTTAGGGCGACCGAATGGGGTGGTAGCGGGAGAAATACCAAGCAAACCAAATGTCCTAATATTAGGGGGAGGAATACAAATATATCAAAATATACAAATAGATCCGTAAACTCGCAGCACAGTAAGAAGGCTGCTGCGGAGCATCGGCAGAAAATTTTTCAGGGCCACGGATTCGTCTGAGGCTCACCAAACAAAGACTTACCTAGGCTCTTCCCGCGCATCCCAATCAGTCAAGTAATGAAATTCTCGAGTGTTTCCTCTTGTACTTGAACGCGCCCCTCTATAAAAGGAAATTTCCAGGGCCACAATAACTCTCAAGATCAATTATTTAAAATACGCTTCGGATGGGAAACGTGTAACTATCAACGGTTCCCGGCGGTAATGACTCGCCTACATCCGATTCAAAGGGAAAAATAAAATAAAAATAGTTTAAAAATTTTTCAAACATTATATTTTACAAGGTCTGTTCAGAAGATAACCGAAGATTTTTAATTACGCGCCAACTGAGATATTTAGTGACGTGCGGTTGGCAGCATTGTGTTTCGCATAACCTCTTCTGTCACAATATGCTATTGGATTGTTAATATCTCGATTAGTTTTCGTATTATTGTTATTTGATTGCAACGTCTTTAAGTGTTAGTAGCGATTTTTGTAATGTGCGATTATCGGAAGCAACGATTTAACGTAAACTTTTGCGTGAAGCTGGAAAAACCTTTCATAGAAACGTTTCAACTTTCAACTTACGGAAAAGATGCTCTGGCTCGTACGCAATGTAACGAAAGGTTTTCACGATTTAACATGTGATCGTCAGTCAAGTGAAGATGAACCTCGACCAGGAAGGCCTTCGACTTCAATTGATGACACCCGCATTCAGAAAATCAATCAAATTGACTGTTAGAGAACTTGCAGAAGAGGTTAGGATCTCAATTGGATCTTGCTATGACATTTTAAGTGATAAATTGAACATGCAGCAAGTTTGTTCGTTTGATGACCGAACAGCAGAAAGAACGTAGTGGACATTTGTCGGCAACTTTTTGAACAAGCCGATGACGATGAAAATTTTATGAAAAGGATTGTAGCGGGAAACGAAAACTGGGTTTACAGCTACGACACTGAGACAAAAGTTTAATAAAAAAAAATCGCTACTAACACTTAAACACGTTGCAGTCAAATAACAATAACACGAAAACTAAATGATATATCAACAATCCAAGAACATGCAGTTACAGAGGAGGTTATGCGGAACACAATGCTGCCATCCGCACGTCACTAGATATATCCGTTGGCGCGTAATTAAAAATGTTCGGTTATTTTTTGAACAGACCTCGTATAAAACGTTTCAGGGCTCTGAGGTTTATGGCCGGATCACCCGATGTAGAAGCTCACGGCTGGTTTATCATTACTCGGTTTCACGTCCCATTCACGATGGTTCGTCTAACACGGCGTGACACCTTTTCCTTATATCCTCCGGGGTAGGATCCTCTTAGCTGATATCTCTGAGATGCCGGTACTCGAATACGACAGCCCTCCCAAAGAGTTTGCGCGCTTGTGCTACACCCGCTAACGACACGGTCTTTATGCCGACATCGTAGAGAAGTGTGATGTTTCTCTCGAACCGTGGTGCTCCAAAAATCGTCCGCAATGCGATGTTTTGAACGACCAAAACATCCGCTTTTTCTGAAGCGAGGAGCACAACAACGGCCCCCGTGCCGGCTACGCGTAGATCGGTAAGACGTAAATCCGATATATGAGAATTTTAGTCGCTGGTGGAACGGGACTAGTGCGGTTGGGTATATGGAGGCCCTGGCGGCTACTGAAGTAAGTCATTTATCCAGGTCCACCAATCGAGCTACGCCTCCACTAAATCCGGCTGCCACTGAAGTCTCTCCACCGCTTTAGGATTCGTAATAAAAAGCTGTGTCATCGGCGTAAAGATCCCTTGACCCCTCTCCGAACATATCGTTCGTGTGTGCCGTAAATTTCTGACCGGTTGATAAAGTATAACAGTTCTCTGAGAAACAGCATTGTTCTTCTCTGTAGTGGTTTCCGATACATCAAAATAAGCGAGTGGGTTTTTGTTCTGTTTTTTTCTTTTAATTAAAATGCAACACAAGACATTCTTGTCGGTCGCTCGCTATTATCTATAAGGATATTCTCTTCAACTTAAAATTACTGTCATAATTATGGATGATATGAAAAATATGATTACTTTAGTATTATTATGCTAGTGTAGATTTTATAATCATTTATTTAAGTAAATTGTAAAATAAGAACGATCTAAATCCTTTCCACTCACCAATTCATTGGCGACGGCTACATGTTTGCGGCTTTCTTCGTATTTCTGCTCGGATTTCATAACATCATTCAACAAACTTTCAATTGTATTTTCATTTTTCTTTATTTCACTATTAATTTCTTCTATTTTATCTTCTAGAGATAATTTTATAAATTCATAATCTGACTTTTGTTTATTCAATTCACATCTAAGATAAAGATAAAAAAAGAGCTTTAAACATTATGTTAAATAATTTTAGTTAAATCTAACCTTATAAATATGATTTATTACTATACATCAAAATGTTAAAAATATATTATGGATTTGGTTCTTTAACAGCGGAAACATTGATCGAAATGTACTTTCAAAAACATAACTACATATACTGTTGTTTAATAGCCGATAGTATTAATGCGGCTAATATCATAATGATTGTTGACATACTCGCTCGGGAAGATTGCGATGCATTTTCTTAACCGATCTCGTTTATTAGTATGTTCTTATTGTTTATGAGTTTCTCTGTTTTTTATCAGGAAGTTTCTTGCTTCAAACCCTAGTCAAGCTTGGCATTTTTTTTACACACTATAAAATTCATTATTTATTTATTTCTTCTTTCAAGCGGTGGTTAAGCGCCAGATTACAGCTTCCGATGAAAAATTAATTTTTGTAGCGTGTGAAAAACGGCCAGCTTACTGGGATTTGAATCTAGAACCTACCGGATGAAAGACAGAAATGCTACCGCTCTGCATTTGTTGTGAAAAGCTGTGGTAAAATGGACAAAGGGATTCGACGTCTACACCATTGTTATAACATCAGACGAATCGCATTTTCAACAAGATTGATTTAAACATCAGCGATAAATCACTGATATAAAGTGAAGCCATTTTATACAGATGTTAATCAAAAATCAGTTAATTGAAAGATAAAAATAAAGAATAACTGATGTACGACAAATTCATTTATGCAAAATTATATATTTTATAAATAATTTTTTTTTTCATTATATATCAGTGACTGATAAGGTTAACATACTTCTCTTTAAATGTAATATTTTAAATCAAGTTTTTAAAATCAATTTCATTAAAGAAAAATCTTCTGATGCAATAGCTGTGCAATAGTAGCTTTTTAGTGATTTTTTTTTTTTTTATGTATTGGTGGATATTTTAATTATCTTACAACTTTTAACGCATCAATGATTGTAGTGCATAAAAAACTTAATAAACGTTAGTAGCCATATTAGTAACTGAATTTATTCACTAATCCAGATTTTATTTTGATTTTGTTATTCAGTAACAAACTTATACTTTTTTATTTTGCATTAAATTATCATTATTTCCTTAAACTAAATCGTAGTGTTAAAATAATAAAAATCATAGTTTTAAATCAAAACTTGAGAGTAAGTTCTTAATAGCCAGAGCACAGAAATAGTTGCTGGAGTCTATTAAGTTTATGAAAGAAAATGCAGATCTACACAATTATTAAATATTCCAACGTCAAAGGCTTTAAAGAGATCATCCAAGCTATAAAAGGGTCAATGCAGTAGACTTTGAGAATTAAAAAACACATTTAGAGTCAATGTTAAAAGAGGACTCTAATGATCCAACAAAATTATTTTTAATTCTCAAACAAAATTTAAACTAGAATCAGATCGATTACAGGCATAATGATTAATACTATTGTTTAATTCTAATTTAATATAAAAACATACTTCTACATCAGAACTATTGTGTTTTGTCCTCTAACAAAGCATATTGGATTTCAGGAAAATTAGAAGAGGGCTAAAATTATTTTGAAAAAGCTGGGGTTCAACCAGGAAAAAATAAAAAATAAAATTGTTGTTGCTGAAGGTCTGATATAACAGGAAAAAGGATTATGAATTTGCACGCATCAAAAAAATATAGGAACGAAAACATTGCATGTATGGACTTCTCATGCACGGTAACTCTTCATCAGAGGAAAACTTAGGAATATTAATAACAGAAACAAAATGCCTGTAATCACTCGTGCAGTAGAGGAAAAGTATTTGTCTCTATCGCTTTAATCGCATAGAAAAACCAGCCAAAGTAAAATAAATTATTACAATAGATCGGACAGCAATCATTATTTTAAATGGATGAAAAAAAATTCTCATATTCAAATATTAAAAATGAGGAAAGGATATGAAATTATTTTGGTTACAAAATAAGGTATATGGATTGACAGAAGTACACTTGAACAGTACTGTGATTGTAGGTATATCAAAAGTAGTGCTTGATGTTACATTACATATAACGACGCTGAAGTCAACTGAGTTAACTGAACTGAGTTAAAATCAAGCTAACCAAGCCAAGTTATCTCTTCTTAGAAAAGATAATGGTATATATTGTTCATTCTGGGTTTGATTCCTGCTAAAGTTTAAAATTTGCTTATTTTTTATTCAATTTATCTCAAGTTTCTAGATAAAATGCACGTGCAAATGAATCCCACATTCTGCAAAGAACAGACACATGAAAAAAATGACAACAAACTAGGTAGGTGTCAAGAGGTGCTGATAAAGAAATACAAAGGAAAAAAATCCCTAACTAAATATATAAATTTTTTATTCAGATAAGTATGTAATAACATATTGTGTAGCTTACATCTTCATAACTTTGAAGTGCATAATTACATTTGAACAAAAGATACTCTGATGATCAACTCAATGAGATTAATAAAATTTTTTTTGTCTTCAATCATTTTATTGGTTTGATGCAGCTCTCCAACATTCCCTATCTAGTACCAGTAATTTCATTTTGGTATACCCTTACTTACATCCTGCATCCTTGACAATTTGTTTTACATATTCCAAACGTTGCCTGATTGCACAATTTTACCATCACTTGTCCCTGGAATATCAAACCGACTATTCCAGGATGCCTTAATGTGTAGCCTATACGTCAGTCTGTCTCTTCTTTTAAATATATTTTTCCAAGTGTTTCTTTCTTCGTCAATTTGCTGCAACACCTCTTCATTTGTCACTTTATCTACCTGTCTGATTTTTAACATTCTCCTATAGCAGTGCATTTCAAAAGCTTCTAAACTTATCTTCTCAGATACTCAGAGTGTCCAAGTTTCACTTCCATATAAAGCTATGGTCCAAACATATACTTTCAAAAATGTCTTCCTGACATTTAAATTAATTTTTGATGTAAGCAAATTATATTTCTGACTGAAAGGTTGTTTCATCTGTGCTATTCAACATTCTATATCACTCCTTCTTCATCCATATTTACTAATTCTACTTCCCAAATAACAAAATTCTTCTACCTCCACAGTCTTTTCTCGTCTTATTTTTATATTCAGTGGTCCATCTACTTCATTTCTTCTACATTTCATTATTTTCATTTTGTTCTTGTTTATCTTTATGCAGTTGTTCTTGAGTAGGACTTTATCTGTGCCATTTATTGTTTTTCTAAATTTTTTTTATTCTCAGCTAGAATTAGTATATCATCAGCAAATTGTAGCATCTTTATCTTTTCACCTTCCACTGTTACTCCAGATCTAAATTGTTCTTTAATATCATTAACTCCTAGTTCTAAGTAAAGTAACAGGGGTAGCGAACATCCTTGTCGGACTCCCTTTTTTATTACTGCTTCTGTCTTATGCTCTTTGATTATTACTGCTGAAGATTGGTTCCTGTAAATTTTAGCAATTGATCTTCTATCTCTAAACTTGAACCCTAAATTTTTTAAAATGCTGAACATTTTATTCCAGTCTATGTTATCAAATGCCTTTTCTAAGTTTATAAATGTCATCTACTTTGGTTTGTTTTTTAATCTTCCTTGTACTATTAATCTGAGTGCTAAAATTGCTTCCCTTGTTCCTACACTTTTCCTAAAACCAAATTGGTCATCTCCTAAGACTTCTTCCACTCTCCTCTCAATTCGTTTGTACAGAATTCTAGTTAAGATTTGCTAATCTAATTCTAAATTCCAGTTATGCTAATTTTTCTATATTCTTCACATTTATCTGATCCTGCTTTCTTTGGTTTCATGACAAAAACGTTCTTTTTGAAGTCTGATGAAACTTCCCCTTTTTATAAATATGACACACCAGTTTGTATAATCTATCTATCACTTCCTCACCAATGTACTGCACAGTAATTCTGTAGGTATCCCAGGAGCCTTTCTGCCATTCAAATCCTTCAACGCTCAATTGAATTCAGATCTCAGTATTGTATCTCCCTTTTCATTCTCTTTGTCTTCTTCTTCTATAACACCAGCTTCTAATGCATTCCTCCATATAACTCTCAATATATTCCACCCAAGCTATATATAAATCAAGTATTGTAAATCAGTGTACCATCTTTATTTAACACATTATTAGATTTTAACTTATGTACCACAAAATCCTCCTTAACTTTCATGGTTTGACCCATCTATTTTACCAATGATCATTTCTCTTTCCATTTCTGAACACTTTTGTTGAATTCACTCTTCTTTCACTAATTTCCAGTTCCTGTTTGTAGTGTTTCTCAATTGCCGATAGTTCCTTTTACCTTCTTCATCACTAGCATTCTTATAATTTCTATATTAATCCATCAGCTGCAATATATTCTCTGATATCCAAGATTTCCTACCAGTTCTCTTTGTTTCGCCTAAGTTCACTTCTGCTGATTTAAGAATTTCCTTTCTAACATTCTCCGATTCTTCTTCTACATTTTCTACCTTACCTTTTTTACTCAGACCTCTTATGATGATGTCCTCAAAAATCTTCTTTACCTCCTCTTCCTCAAGCTTCTCTAAATTCATCTGACACATTTTCTTCAGGTTTTTAACTCCAATTTACATTTCATTACCACTAAATTATGATTGCTATCAATGTCTGCTTCTGGATACACTTTGCAGTTAACAAGTCAATTTCTAAATCTTTGTTTAATAATGATATAATCTATATGATACCTTGCAGTATGCCCTGCTTTTTCCATGTCTATGTTCTTCTATTATGATTTTTAAACTGGGTGTTGGCAATTACTAATTTATACTTCATGCAAAACTCAATAAGTCAGTCCCCTCTTCCATTCCTCTTACCCAGCCCATACTCACCTACAATATTTTCTTCCTTGCCTTTTGTGATGATTGCATTCCAATCTCTGACTCTTATGTTTTCATCCCCTTTTATGTGTTTAATTGCTTCATCACTTTCTTCATATACATACTATCTCACCATCATCACAGGCACTTGTAGGCATATAGACATTAACAATCATTGTCGGCTTAGGTTTTGATTTTATACTGATTACAATAATTCTATCGCTAAGCTTTTCAAAATACTCTACTCTCTTCCCTATCTTCTTTTCTATTTACTCCTGCCTGCCCGTTATTTGACACTGAGTTAATTATTCTAAGATCATCTGACCAAAAGTCATTTTCCTCTTCCTACTGAAACTCACTAATTCCTATTACATTTACATTTAACCTAATCATTTCCCTTTTTAAATGTTCTAACCCACCAGCCTTTTTTAGACTTCTAACACACCACACTCCAATTCGTAGAATGTTATTTTTTAATTTTCTGTTGACCTCTTCCTTAGTTATCCCCACCCGGAGATCCGAATGGGGGACTAGTTTACCTCTGGAATATATTACCAAGGAAGGATCTTTGTTACGTGAAATTGCAGAGAGCTACATTTTCTTGGAAAAAAAAACAGCTGTAATTTTCCACTGTTTTAGCTGCGCAATACTCAGAAGATTGAGTGATGTTAATGTAGTTGTTTAAGTCCCCTCCTGACCTACACCCTTAACAACTACTGAAAGAGCTGTTGCCCTCTTTAAGGAATCATTCCTTAGTCTGGCTCTCAACAGATACCTCTCCAATGTGATTGCACCTTTGGTCTAGCTACTCTGTATCACTGAGCACTCAAGCCCTCGCACAATTGGCAAGGTCTCATGATTCAGAGAGGGATCTTTCTAAAAATGATAGAAAACAAATAAAAATAATTGAAATCTATGAGAAGGTGACAAATATAAAAGTGAAAATCATATATTTTTTCACACAGAATTACAGTCTTTTGAAATAGAAATAGATGGGTTGACTTATATTAAAAAAATAAAAAAATCATGATTTGTGTTCATTACATACAAGGATAAATAAGAAATGGATAACAAACTACTGTGATTACAAGCAAGTAGATCAATTTCAAAGATTTTATTAACTTAACTTTAAATATATTAACATAACCATTATGATTGTAGGTGATCTTATACTAGAAAGACAGCATAAGATGCGTGACATCAAAAAAGTATACATCAAATTTATTTGCCTCAAAAATCTTTTAATCATAAGTTATCTGTTTTTAATAAAATAAACACTTCTACAATTATAGAAAACAACCTGAAGTATTATATTTAGTTTATTATGGACCATACAACCCGTAGCAGTGTCGTTCATAGTCCATTACAATACTAAACTTCCTACATGGATAATCTACTTAATTTGTCTTTGTAATTTACTAATAAATGTTTTGAATCAATGTAAAGTCAATGGATCCTATAGGAAACAGGTTAAACTAAATTACATTCTGTGAGTTAATACAGAACTAATCATTACATTTCATAGGAGTAGTTTAACTGAAATAGAATAACCTTTTATATATTATATAATGTAATATGTTTTTCTTTTGTTATTATTGACAAACATTTATTGAAAAAAGCAATTTTTCTTTAAAAATAAAAAAAATCTTTTATGTCACTTCTTCACATTTATCTATTAATCATTTGGATATCATGTAACAGTGGAACCAATGTAAAGAAATTTAATCTTAATTGTAACTAAAAATTTTATTTTAATGTAAAATAATTCACAGGGCTCACTATATTTTGCCTTTTAACTCTTTCTTTAACACTTATTCAGGATCACATTTAAACAAAATAATTAAATTGGGAAATAACAAATTACACAAAAGTAGCAGTAAGACTGACAGGAAATTTTTTATTTTAAATTTCAATTAGAACTCTTCCATCTTATTTGGAGAAATAAGTTTTTCGCAATCCCAAAACCTGCTTAGGATTAATTTTAGCACAATTTTTAACCGAAAAAGTGGTGGTAGTACATGTCTACACCCAGGCAAGGGTAGCTACTGCCAATAGTAGTTACATAAGAAATGAGTAATAATAATAATAGAAAATATATACTAAAGATGACCAAAGTATAGCACAAAGAACAAAACAGGAAAACCACTAAAACATGAAAAGTAGAGGTAGACAAATGCATCCACAAAGTATCTGCTGGAGAAGAGAAATATATATAGAGCACTATTCCTTCTTGTGAAATATATGTATAATATCCTACACAGCAGCTAACATTTTAAAATTGAAAATTAAGAGAAATTTAAATTAAACAATTATATAATTTCAATAAAATTTTATTTATATCTATATATTTACTTTTTCCTGTTATTATCATCCAGTTACATCCCAACCTTGTAGGGGGAAGACACCCACCTTGTGACATTACCAGTCGCCAAATCACCCCTTCCATTCCAAGCCCTGAGGGCTTTACCGGAGGTCATCTTTAGACCCTCTAACTGAATACATCTCACAGTCATCAGCTAGGCCTTGGTTGGGATGCCACCGATGTAAATGCCTCGGCAGACATTTGCTTCAGTACATATATATCAAATTTCGCCTTCACATAGATTTCAAACGGACATCTTCACATCCAACCTAACATGATTCCCTCAAACTAACTAACCAAAACCGCAGACCCCGCGCGCAGTACAGATTTGACAACACCGTTCATGACTGTGAATGCCTCAGAAAATGAACGAGTTTAAAGTTAAATCAGTGCTACACTCATACCAACCAAAATTGTGTTTTACAGTTATATCCAGTTACAGATCCTAGTAAGATGTGAATTTTAGAGCACCTGAAAAATGCCATGGACTGGGATTCAAACCTCCTCAATCTAAAACAGAGATCTTGCTGCTGCACCAAGAAAGTTGGTAATATATGTAATTTTATTACTATATTACATTATTTATATATAATTTATATTATATAAAATTTTATAGGCACTCTGTTTAATATTTTTATTTATTATTATTTCTACATGTTATAGAATGTACTCACGTGCGATTTTGGAAATTATTTTTTAATTGTTCAATATATTCCACCATTGCTTTTCTTTTACAGTCAAAATTTTCTTTTTGTAATAAAATTCCCAATATTTCATCCTTCAAATTGTTCATTCTCTTCTCAAGATCACTGCACGTTTCATTTATCTCTGCTATCTCATTGTCAATTTCCCTCTCTTTTTCTGTCAGATTATTTTTCTTTCCTTGCAGTATTTCAAGATGATTTCTTAACTCAACATTTTCTTCATCAATACGTTGTTTTAGATTTAAAGTTACTTTCAATTGTTCAATTTTATCATCATTGAGTGATAAGTCAGAGGAACAATTTAAAATATCCTAAAATTAAAAGAAAGTAAAAGTCATAAAGTTTTTATTATTACTTAAGTATTTATATTAATAATATACTATTAATTAAAACATAATCATTACTAGAGAAAATAAAAGGGGGTGGGGGCTGAATTCTGTGAGCACATGGCTGGGAAGTATGACCAGCTCAAAGCTGGTCATACATCCTTGAGATTATGACACCGTGTTTTTGGTATCATGAGTAGTGTTAGCCCTCAGTGATGAGATAACATCAAATTAATGTTTGAATATGTGGAAGTATTAATGAAATTTATCCCTCAGGGTAGGCAAGAAGAATATAATAATTTTATCAAACATGGCCCATTGGTATGATTATATAATTAATAATTAAAAAACCCCTTTACCAACAATTTTTTTGTGTTCAAGCGCTTTCAGAATAGAATTCTGATAATGATGGAGACATTCATAATGACAGGATGTTAAGTCGACACAATTTTAAACACATGACAACCACTGTTATATTTTATATACTTTACATAAACACAATTTTACATATGACAATGAAGTTTTAGTTTTTTTAAGAATATAATATATATTTTTAAGTTCCTGAAGATGGAATTCTATTTCAAAAGCGCTTGTACGCTTAACAAATTGTTGGTAAGTGAGTTTTTTGATTATTAATTAAGAAGACTATACTTTTAAACTGAGATAAGTTCAGCTTGCCAGAGCTGTCTTGACTCTCAACCTAATTATTAGAATAATTTCTGATGTGTAATGATGCATCTGATGTGCAGAAATCTGTCCTGGGCTCCCATGCCTTATAGTAAGTGATCCAAGGATATGTCAATTCTATACTCATTGGCAGAATGGTTCTGCCTCACATAACATTTTGTATTGGTTGAAGCCAGAAAATGCAAGGTAAGTTAGTTTTACCCACAATCTACAGTTTGCCTCAATATCTGCCTCCAATAAAAATTCATTGCTGTTAATGGAACTGCACTGAATTTAGTAAAGTTTTTGCATATTTCTCAGACAGATTTGCTGAGAGCATCAAAGACTTTGATTTGTGACTGAGAATGACAGCTGATGCATCATATATCAGGTTTGGTACTACTCTGGGGTCGCTAGTAACAGTACTCAATGTTAAGGGTAAGGAAACTCAAAATTATAAATGCACATGTAGCAGTTTCAATATTAACTCATTTGAATACTCAGTTTTGCAGTTGACCAGAAAAAGTAGAAGGATGTACAGAGCTCAAATAAGATAAGAATTAAATAAACCTGTGAACTAAAATCAACAGAGATCCTGTACTTCTCATTTTTTAAACAGATGAATGAAAGCAAAGGTATAGAGATGGACTATTTGTTTACAGTTGCTTTGAGTGAGCTAGTGTAGTCAAAGTAACTGCCATAAAGCAACAGAACTTTATAAGTTATATCTATTAGTTTTAAGACCAGTTTGGCTGGGTCTTTAGCTACCAAACTCTTGTATGGGAAGATTAGCTCTTAATTATCCACAATACTACACCAGTTCACAGATTTCTTAGTTCTAGTCTATATCAGTAATGAAGCAATGAGTTTAGGAGGGATAATGAATGTATTAAAATAACTATTTATTAGCGGACCTGAAGAAGTTCTTTTTCTTCAATCTGTAGTTTTTCAAGCTGCACATTTAAAGTTTGTTTTTCAGCTATCAGATCATCCACCATTTTAGTATCAACTAAAAGTTTATTTTTCATTTCAAAAACTTCATTTCTTACTTCTTGTACTCTGAGAACAAAAACATTTAATTTTATTAAAAAAAAAAAAAACACCATTTTAAATACGTAAAAAAGAAATTCTAATTTATCAGTGGGCAACTAAATATCACTATCTGAATAAAAAATATGAAGCTAGAATTAACCAAGAATAAACTGCCAGCTGGCAACTGGCAGTCTGATTTTTCCATGATGTAAGGTTAACAAAACTGTAACCTGAACTTGAATAAGATGTAACGTAAATTCAGTTAAATGTAAAAATAAACACTGAATAAATTGATCAAACAATCACACAGTTTTAGCAAATGCTCATTTTAAAGGATATTGTGAAGGGATTTTGTATAATGTTACATAACATAAAATATGATCAAATATTGGATAACAATACTCAGTTTAAAAAAAAAATAGATCGATCTAACTATACTGTATTATTTTCTCTTATTACAGGATTATTTTTTCCTTTCCTTTTTATTGGAAATTTTAATATTAAAATTTAACAGGAAGTAAAAAATGAAAATTTATGATTTTGTTTTACTGGTTGATTTGTATCATGAAACTAAGATTTGCCTATAAATCTGATAGGACATACAATTTTTACATTTAAATTTAAATTGTTGTTTAGAAGATAAAGTGTGTTATGTTACATGGTAGAATTTAACTGTGGACTGAAAACTCATAATTTAAAACTCTTTTTCTCCTGCTATAAGTTATTTTCTTTGTAATTATTTAGGAAAAAAATTTGTATCTTTTATTCTTTTTCCTCCAGCTTCAATTGTAGGTTTTGAGAAGGTAATGAAATGAAAAAATAAAAACAGTTATCTTTTATGTGACTTGGAAAAAATTGAAACAATTGAAAATTATTATCTAGCATTCAGCTGTTATTCTTTGAAATCAGACGGGTAGATTCTAGAGATAAAGAAAGGTATAGTGAAATTTATTGTAAAGATCAATTATGAAAATTCATGTTCTCAGAAATTTTTTTTTAATCCATAACTGTAAGCGATGAATAATTAAGACTTAAAGGTTTTGGAGATTTACTTTTGATAGAAAAAAAATGTAATAAGAAAAATGTGTTGTAATTTTATTTTAACCACTATCTTTTGCAGGTTATTAAAAAGTATATTATTTTTATTTGATTATTTCTTTCTCTTTTGATTTTTTTAGGTAGATTTCATAAGAAAGCTACCTGTTGTAATGGATACCATGATTCGATTTCTGAAAAAGTTTGACATCTTCGCATTTCACATCCCCCAGACCCCAAAACCACTGTCAGTTCATAAGTTTATATATATTTATATATATATTTCACTTTCTTGTGGACGCAATAACTGCCATAATTTTTCACCAATCACTTTCAAATTTACACATAAAATATAATAACCCAAAACCTCAGTCGAGTTTGTTAATGGGCAAAATTGGACCATGGGGGTGGAAATGGACTTATTCGAAAAAGCAAAATATCGCTATAACTTTCCTATTAAATAAAATATTGATTTCATTTAGACTTCCTACTATTCTTTGGATAAGGGCCTAAAACTTATCTAAGTAAAGTTTTTTGATATCACTAACCATTGGCCCAGAGGATGGAAAAAATGGGGTTTCAAAGAAAAAAAAAATCGTACCTCCCTTAATAGGCACAGTATCGAATCAGTTTAAAGCAGTCATTAGTCCTCTAAACTATTCCTAAAACTTTTGTCTGAAATAATTTTTGATATGACCATCCCTTACGACAAAGGATGACCAAAATATTGTAATTGCAATATTGAAATTGTAAGATGGGGCTAGTCATATGTTAAACATGTGAAACCTTTTTTCACATGCAACCATTGTCCTATTGAGTAAATTTGAAGTTTTTCTTAACTTTAAGGTGGAAATCTTTTTTATCCCCTACTTAGCACTGGTGAAATCTACCTCCACCTTATGGTGTGCCAAAAGGGATTTTTAATTATTGCCTCACAGCACATTTTGAAATTATATTTAGTCACATCCAGTATCAGGGTGACCAATCTTGAAAGTCTTAATAAATCAGTAATATCCAAAGTACTCTGATAATAAAAGTTAGAATTATATTTAAAAAAAAATAATAATAACAAGAAAATAAATTTATGAAAGGAGAGTAAAAGTAATATATTAATATAAGTGAAAAAATAATCTCATCTAGGAGAAAAAAAAATTAAAGCAAAATAAAATCATTCTTAAATCAGGTATAAGTTTTATCTTTTTGATCGAGGGCCCAACATTTTTTAATAGGAATTTTTAATTTTTTTCCCAATTATACTTTAGTTTGCATAATTTTTAAGGTAAAAACATAATTTAATTAAAGGGATATATTGGGCCCAAATTTTTTTATTGAACATTTTGATCTATTTTGTAATTGTACTTTAAACCCATACTTTAATACCTCTGTAGTGTATTTGAAATAAAAACCTGTCAAGGACAAAACTATTCATCCACTGCTTTTTTTTTGGAAAATCCAGATGCATTTATGAAGTATTGCCACAATAATTTATTAATATTATTATTATCATTAAAATTAATTATATTGTTGCAATTATTATTTATTTAAAAAGTTTACAGTATTATACAATAATAATCATTACTCACTTTCTAAATTCGTGAGTATATGCTTCCAGAATATCTTTCAATATTATATTCCAATCCTTTTCTCACTGTAAATGGTGCTCTTGTTAATAGCACTCATTTTAAAGTGGTTTGGGGAAATCCATTTATTAATATGAATAAATAGTGCATTTGCAATACATTCAATGTATTTGTACAGTTCATTGTTTGTACCAAATTAAGTAAGTTGTAAATTTCATATTGCTGAAGTTGAGATATTAACTTTGTGTAAAAATAACATGTTATGGTTAATATTTTTACAATGTCTCATTTCTTAAAGGTTTTTTGAAAAGGTCAATTGTGAAAAATAGAGGATGCATAGTTCTTTGTAACTGTTATGATTGTGTGATCAGTTTACCCATTGTGGTATATAGTATAGTCATTGGAGATTAATTTGTACTTACCTGGATTGTAATGTTTATCAGTAAGTAATGTGATATTATGCTGTTTTTAATGCTAGTATATTTTTTCTACTTAAAGTAACTTTTGCAACTTGTGAATCGACCTTTACAAGTCATTTCATAGAAATGAAAATATAAATAAAAATATTAACAGCAATATGCAAATTTTACATTTATCACTTATTAACCACAGTATTTAACAATATAATAAATGCATTTTCTGGCAACTCAATGATAAGCATAATAACACTCTACATGCATTGCTTCTAAGGAGGAAACTTAATAATAATCATGAAAAGATCTGAAAACATATTTCCAGGTATAACTGAGCCATTGCTTTTATTATTTTATAAAAGTATTATCAACATTCATCTTGCTGATTTATAATCTCTGAAAAATTATCAAAAAGTTTTTTTATCCAAACATTGTGATTTTTTGTGCTTTCTTTTGCATATAACAGAAACACATTTAAATTTCAAGTCTTACATTTCCATAAAATGCCTAAAAATTAATATCAAAAGATAATCCAGGGTTTTTCCCTTCATAAATTTGTTTGTAATAAATATATTCAGTTAACCACAATCTAGTGGTTGTATTTAAAATATAATGATATATAATTAACACAGTTAAGGCTGCAGATCGCAACGGTCATCCATAGTAGTTTTCCTACATGATGGTAACTAACCGTTGTCATCCACTTATGCATTTGTTCTTCAATTTGGGTTATGTAAAGTTCTTCTAATTAAATTCCTTACTGCACACAGTCATTCAGATGTATATTTTTAGTTATTTAGCTCAACAATTTCATTGTATCAATAATTTATGCGACTGTGTTGCAGGTATTTTTTCCATTTTTATGTTATAAGGACTGAAGTTTAAATAAATTTCTCTTTTTAAATTTACTATTTGTTTAATAAGTAATTTAGATTTATAACTGATATTTCATTTTCATATTTATTTTCTGTAAAAAGATAAAATTCATTTACCAGATAAGATAACAACTTTTTTATGCGAGACAACTTTGTTTAATAATAATAATTAACTACATAATTACTCTGATATAAATTACTTATTTAATGTTAATGGCTTATAATTATTATTTCACAGTAGAAAGACCATGGTTTTCCATTTACAAAAAAAAATAAATAAATAAAACAAAAATTACAAAGATTTTAGTTACTACAGGTAAAGTTCATCTTTTTTGACAGCGTTTAGTGTTAACTGAAAGTAGAAAAAAATGCTAGTCCTCTGCTTGACTGCACATCTGTTATCAAATTAATTTTTTATGTTATTAATATACCTTGATTTCAACATAAGATATTCATTTTCTTCAGTTTTAATTAATTTATCTCCTCTTTCTTCCTCTAACCTTAGTTCAGCTTCAAGTTCATTATATTTTGACCATTCCTTTAAAGTAAAGCAAAGATATATTATTTTAATAATCAAACGAATATTTGCTAGATCAATAGATATTGTAAACAAGAAAAAAATTGTAGATAAAAATGCATATTAATAATTAATAAAAATCATCAATCAAAACACGAAAATAATAAGTATATGTACATTTACCAATTTGCACAATAAGTTTTCCAAATGTATATTTTCATTGTCAGTTATAATGCAATTTTATATCAGCAAATTCAATGTTTAGTTATGTATAATAACTGATAGTCATCATGATTTACATGTTTAAAACAGATAATTATCATCATGATAGCGATCACTGATCATGACTACATCAGTTTTTATGATTAACAACAGTAATTCATTGCCTCATAGAATACATTATAACTAATTAATTATGAATCCATGGATTTGAGAAGCTTTTATATATAGCCTCTATAAAGAAGCTTTATAGTCGCTAAGCTTGCTATTTCAAATTAACAATAGTAATTCATTGACTCATAGAATACATTATAACTAATTAATTATGAATCCATGGATCTGAGAAGCTTTTATATATAGCCTCTATAAAGAAGCTTTATAGTCGCTAAGCTTGCTATTTCACTGAGTTAAACTTGATTTTTTTTATAATTAATTCTAGCAAACTAAACAACCTGTTTAATGAAGAAAAAAAAACTTTAATTTAAAATTACATATTATTTAGCTCTTATGTACTATTACATGGAAGACTAATATATATATGTCATATGAATTATTACATATACTAATAATTATATGTAATAATTATTATATTTTGAATATAAACTAATAATTAATTTACACGATAATACATTTAAAATTAAATGCTTACAGATTTACTTTGCAGAATGTCAAACAAATGTTTAGTTTAAATAAATTTATGAAGGTTAGTTTTTAAATCATGATTTAATTAACTAATGAAAATCTTGGTGCCAAAGAATAGCATTAAAGTAATTTACTTTGTTATCTAGGAGCACTAATATTCTATAAAACAATAAATGAAAAAATTAAACACGCATGAGACTGTGAATGGTAATTTGCCAGAACTTCTCGGAAATGAAGATTTCTTATTAATTTAAAACGCTTTTTAATATAATTATTAAAACAAATAATTCATATAAAAGACTATACCTCATCTCCTTTGCTCTTCAAATAATGCAAAATAGCTGTTTGCTGACAATACTTCACTTCAAGTTTTCCACATAATTTTTCCATATTATCCTTTGTTGATTTTAGTTTTTCTTCAATCTTTTTATTTTCTGTAATTATTGCTAATTTTTTCTGGGATAGCATATTGTTTTTATCAGTAAGTGATTTCACTAAAATAAAGCAAAAAAGGAAAAAAACAACTAAAACAGTCACATATTGTAACATAAAACAAAAAAATTCAAATTAAATGAATACTAGTTTAAGCACAAGTAAAAGAAAGATATCCATGAATATGAAGAAAATGAATCATCACACAAGTTGTGCTATTTGTTAAAGTTATCTTACACATTTGTCACCCATATTGGGAGCATGTTGATCGGATAGTGTATACTACTTATAAGATTGATAAGAGGAGAGGACTTACATGATATCCTTAATTCCTGTCTTTCTTCTACTTCAGTAAAAATATTCTCTGATCATCTGCTCTCTAACACTTCTGGCTAGATATTTACACAGTCAAAGGCACATAAAACCGCCCTCTGCATTTCTGTCTACACTAGGATAACTTCAATAAAATGTAATCTTATTTTTGCATTTAACAATTCATAATTGTATGATGTTCAGATAAGAATGCTAACCAGAAATTATATATATTTCTTATATTCTTTCCATAAAAAAGGATGGTGCATGGGTTTGTTCGTATGATGTATGTGCGCACATTTTTATTTTAGCTGCTATTGATGCAGAGCGGACCGCTTGATACGGTTGACAGTTGAGCAACTGTGCACAGCGCAGTTGCCCATTTATGAATGATTCATTCATTTGAATGATTTATACTTCTTTATACGAACAATTTATCTAAAATTATATTTGTGTTTAGAGGATAAAAAAGGAAAACGTTGGGGTTTGAGCTGTGTTAAAAATCACAACTCAAGAAACAGCTCAAAATGTTGAATATTTTGAAGCTTTCATTATAAAAGTTTTTGTTGTTGTTAGTACGCTAAATTCATGGACGTTATTTAGTTACAGTTGGCAAAAACATTTTCACAAAATCATGTGTAATGAAACATAAATCATGTAACATTTTCGCAGGGGCTGTAGGCCCACCTTTTTTCTAGTATATGTAAGAATATATATATATGCATTTAGTATTTTGCAATGTATAATTATTATGACTTTTTTTTAATGTTCACAGTGGAATTGAGTTTTACATTTCAAGATAATTAATCTTTTTAAAAAATAAATTCTAACTAGCTTATTTTACTGTTAAACATGTTTCTAAAAGTTTATGAAAAAATAATAAAAAACTTACAAATTTTTTTTAATTCATCTATTCTGTCTTGATAAATAAATAATATTCTCTCAGCATTCCTTTTTACATCTTGAAAATCTTCTTTAAAATTTACCATATATTGTTTTACTTTAAATTTCGCATTTAAAAAATTTTTCATTTGATTATTCAAACCTTTCTGTTCTTCACAAACTTCTTTTATCTGTTCTACTTCATTATTCAGTCTAGAATCATTAATATTTTAAATTATAGACCAATAATTTAACTAAAATTAAAAAAAAATTATATATTTACTCATAACATTTGAGATTTAAGTTACACAAAATTCTTATTTCTATACTTCGAAAATTAATTTAAAGTAACAAGGATTTATCCAAAAGATTTACCAATGTTGCACAAGATATCCTGTCTGCAATATTCTTTAGAATTCAGAACTGAAAAGTTACATTTTAATCAACTCTTGAATGTAGAGTTGCATTTAATGGCACAATAGAAATCTAAATTTAAAAAATTTGCATTATCAAAAAATTATAGAAATGATTCATTGCTCCTTAGTAGAAATAGTAAAGTGTCACAGAAAAAGGTTCCACGCGTTCAAGTATGTGACCTTCTCAAGAAATTTCATAGTTAATGAAAAACCTCAGAAAAAGAGCCATCATAAAATTAGGCAATCAAAATAAAATGATAATTGATTAGATACAGAATATCCCTGCTGACCATCTATTAATAATGTATCAATCAAGGCTACTGGAGCGTTATCTTTTAAATACCACTAGTTCAAGCATAACCGTTAATTAGGC
This sequence comes from Lycorma delicatula, assembly GCF_047948215.1. NCBI lineage: Eukaryota > Metazoa > Arthropoda > Insecta > Hemiptera > Fulgoridae > Lycorma > Lycorma delicatula. The sequence goes on along the minus strand of NC_134456.1, from coordinate 85,092,014 downwards.
CTCAAAAATAACTGGAAAAACTGAAAGTCTGATAAATTTCTAAACGTATTAGTTGAACACAAAGATAGCAGCCCTAAGACTAAGCAGTGAGCCCTGACATACAAAAGAGTAACAGGCCTGTATTTCTTTACAGAAGTTACTGAGACCTCTCACAAGTATACTAGGCAAAGCCTAATATACTTTTGAGAGGTCTTCCTGCATTAATTTAAATTTAATTCGTGTATTAAAATTCCTTCATTTAAAATTTAATTTTTCATTTTTTGCATTTAATTCCTTCATTTAATTTAAAACACTTCTTAATATAATTATTATTACAAATAATTCATTTTAAAAAACAGGGCTTAAGTAAATACATACGATGCTACAAATGTATGCTTATATTATCTTTCAAAACAGATTCCATATCATACTAACACTATTTAAAAATATTTTTAATAAAAAACGTTCACAGTAATAGACAGAGAGGGGGCACGTGAACAGCATGATTAACTTGATGTCAGATCTCACTCCTACAGAGATTTAGCTGCAGGGCCACATAGAACAGAGTGTGTATCGATAGTATGAACCACTTAAAATGACAGATTACAGATTTGTTTACAAATTTGAAATTTTTAGTTCTATATTAAAAGATGATTTTAACATTTAGATGCCTACAGAAACAAACAATGGTTATACCGACTTCACTAAAAATATGAATAAAAACTGACTGAATGGGCACAGTTGGCCATAAAAGCTATTTAAACATTTAAGTTCATACTCTTACGAGGGTGAAGATACCTTCATATTCATGTAGTCCTAGACTCAATTCCCAGCAAATTCAAACAAAACTATTGAAAATTGTTTTATAATTTCACACTTACTGTCAGAATTTTTTGATATATGCAATGAAAGAATTTAAATTGATCAATCCTCTTCTATCTCTGATTGTGTTAAAATGGATTGAAATTTTTCCATCTGGTAAACAGATTTAGGGCAGTAAAATGGTTACAAAACTTTTGTATGCTTTTCAGATCATACAACAAAGAAATAAGACAAACAAAAACCCATTAACATGCAGCAACCAAAAAACCAAACGGAAATCAAGCCAAATAAGTAAAAAAACTTAATTAAACAAAGTTATTTAAGACAAGCAGAAATCTAGTTACACAAAGTTACAAATATTATCTTTTAAATTAGTTAAAAATTTCTACAAACAGCTGCATATTTGCTGTTCAAAACCATGTAGGAATCGATCATTAAACTTCGATTAAAATAAACTTCTTATAATTTTAGACACCACAGTCAGGTACTTTCAGAATCATTCTCTTCCTCATAATTTTCTGTAAAAAGAACTTTGCTTTCCAAGAGCCAGCAACCTCTAAACATCATATTGTAATTTTTTTTTAATTGAGTAGAGAACTTTATACAACTGACAAAGTTACATTGAACCACCTCAATCGATTCATTCGTATATGATCTGTTTTATATTACTAATTTTAGTAGTGTAATCAAGATGACTTTGGACTAGAGATTTACACTATAAGAAGCATACATCAATGATTTCAAAATAGTAGGATATCCACATAGTCCAGCTTAGGTTTCTTTTTGTTTTTTCAACAATGAAATTAATACTATCTGAAAAAGTCAATTTGGAAATAAAAGTATGCCTTAATAGTCTTTTCTCTTTTTAAACATTAATCATTCATTTCATGTCGACAAAAAAACCTTATGGGAAATTAAGTTTCCTTGAGTTCAAAATAATAGACAAATGAGTAGCATATAATTCAATATCCTTTTAAAAATGGGTACTTATGTGCTGCAGCCAATAAATTAGATGTTTGCTGTTTATTTCAGTATTGCGCCGACTTAGATTAACATGATGTTAAGTACCAGGTATAGGTTACTTAGATAAACAGGAATAAGATATCACTAAAAACTATTCTTGCAACTTATTTCAGGACCTTTTTAAAGGACCTACTTCAGAGATTATTTTCCTGAAGTAGTTTTATGATATACAGAGTGATCATAAATTATTCAGTGTATTTTACATGTTAATAAAAAAATAACAAAGCAATGTATTTTACATGAATGTTTTATTGATGAACAGGGAATTGTAAACAGTTTTGTTTACAATACTCATTAACTTCAAATAAGTTCCACTTCAGCACCTTTTGTGGTGCGTAAAATGTCTGGACGATATTTAATTTCACACCACACATTACAAAGAATATCTGGAGTTATTCCATTAATAACAACTATGATTCTTCTTTTTAGTTCATTGATGTTGACAACTTTTTTTTTGACAATCTTAATGGCAAATACCCTGACAAACAATCAAAGAAAGAAATTGAGTGGCGTAACATCAGGGGATCGAGACAGTCAGGTAATTCGTTCATCATGGCCAACCCAGCATTAAGGAAATTGTTCATATAGGTAGTCTCTGACACAGTAACATGAAAATTCCTGTGTGGTGATGCAGAGAAGTGTGCAGGGTGTGGTGATACATCTTGTTGGAAGTAAATGTTTGATTGCTGAAGTTCAATTTGGGGTACTGCACACTCCTGTAACATGTCTAGATAACTGGGGCTAGGAACCGTTTGCTCAGAAAAGAAGAATGGTCTGATCACTTCATAAGCAGTCAACACACACTAAACTTTGATTTTCAGGCTATCACATTGAGTTTGTTAAACAGCATGAGTGCTCTCACTACTCCAAATCCAACAGGTATGATATAACATGACTAGAAATGTGACAGATAAATTAGCCAGAGAAGATTAACTTTTCTAAAAATGTATTTATTTTCATTCACATTATCAAGAATGTCCACAACAAAACTGAAATGGCGTGATTTATCATCACCTTCAATCGCATGCACTACCTGAATTTTGTGTGCATGAAGTTTTAGGCACTTGTGTAGACCTTTTTTGTGTACACACTTCGTGTATTCTTATCTGCTGATACCAATGTTTAAAAGAGTTTTTATTAGGAGCAGCGTGGCTATAATCAAAATTAAAATATCTACAAACAGTAGTAACAGATCCACTTTCATGAAACCATAGTACACAAATTACTTTCTTCTACATAGTAGCCATTGCCCAACTGACGATCCCCCTGTCGTTACGTCAACCAGTGTATTCATTCAAGGTCATCAATAACTCTAGTACCTATACTAATGTTTGGAAAAAAATCAACATGCACTGCACTGCTTTGTTCATTTCTTATTAATCCCTAAAATGTGTTTAATAATTTATTTTGTTAAGAATGGCCAGTTGGTATAAGTATATAATTACAGTTAATATTAAAAAAAACCGATACCAACAAATGAATTTAACACGCTCAAGTGCTTTCAGAATTAATTTCCATTCTCAGGAACTAACATTATTTGTCATATTTGTAACAATAATTAAAACTTCACATGTTAATTGTATGAAAGTTGTGATATTTGATGTTATAATTACTCAGGGTAATTATATTCCATGAGGATGTAAATTAATTTCGAAAGTGCTTGAACGCGTCAAATTCATTTGTTGGTAAGCGGTTCTTTTGTGTATTAACTATAAATAATATATGTTCACTTTGTATATTTATAAAAGTACAAATATATTCTAATATTACCTTTATGTTTATAAATGGATTTTTTTTTTTTTTTAATAAAAGTGATAAGATATTACATACTAATAATCAAGAACAGATATAATACTAGACTCTAAAATATCTACTCATCCTATTCAAAAATTAATATGTTTTGAAAGAGGCTAATTTTATATGAGATTTTTAATATAAAATTTTAAAGCCGTGTTGAAAAAAATATTAATTTTTAAAAGTTCTACTTTATTATAAATAAGGTTCTTCTTTATTTTACTATCTTGATGCAAAGATAATTTTTTCTTCCATTGCATTCTATTGTTTCATGTTTATTAATGTAATATTTGTTTTGTGTTTCAATCATAGTTAATTGTCATACAACACACAGTTACTATTCCAGTATATTTTGCTGAAAATTATGAAGGCTATCCAGAACTAATAAAAATAAATATATATGCTGACCTCCAGTTTAAACTGTATAATGTTAGTATTAAATAAACATATTTGTAACTACACATAATAATGGTAATAATAATTATAATGAATACAACCAAATTGTTTTTTATGCTTCATTAAAAAGTAAACACTTTTAATTTAAAAACAATAACAAATAAAATATTAAGTAATATTTTAAATAACTTACATCTTTTGCACAGCATCATAACTATCCTGTTCAATTAATAATTCCATTTTAATCGTTTCTGAAATTTTTTGGTTCATTTCTATCTTTTCCTTTACTAATTCAGAGTTTTTTTCCAACATTTCTATATCACTACATTTCTGAGCTATGTCTTGTTGGAGTTCAAGACATTCTCTTCCCATTTCTTCAATCACTGTGTCCCCAAAAGTCTCCCCATCATCATTATCATTCATAAGTGTTGTGTGTTCAGTGTTTCCATGTTCATGAAAAATATCTTGTGATTCCATATTCTCATTACAGTCATAACTGTATTCTTCATATGCCTGCTGCTTTTGCTCTGAATGAGTAAAGGCATTATGATCCAAATCATTGTTATCATTTGTCCACTTCATGCAGTCATTTTGACTTTCTTGTGAATCATTCGGTAGAGGAACTGAACCCCTATGTTGTTGCTGGCAATTTTCCATATTATTTCACTCCTGATACTACCGATCTTCAAGAATAATAATGATTATTGTCCTGAAACAAGTATAGATAATAGATTCATTAACCGTACGATGAAAGCGAGTCAGAAAAAGAGTGATTAAGAAGATACTCTAAGCAGAAATAGAAATTTATAGAAAAGCATTTTCTTTATGTCTGACAAAGGCACTAAAAATCATGTTTATCTTATAACAGCAAATGGAAAAATACAGGGAAGAATATAGAGCCCTCTCATTTGCACGTTTCCTGTCTTAAAAAATATAATATTCCAAGAGAAAAAATGAATTATGAAGATGCTTGAAAGAGAATAATGTATCAAAATATGTTAGATAAATAAAGAATATATATGTATTTATAGGAATAGTAAAATATGTGTCTAAATATGGAGAAAATATCAGTGGCATTCTCAGTACAAGTAAGAGTACAACAGGATTAAGCCCTAAGTCCTCACAGTTTAATATTATGTTAGTTTTATTCTAATAATATAACTCATTATAATTATCATGTTTATTATTTTTTTAATTACAATTGTTTACAAGAAGCACCATGAACAACAATGTAACTTTGTCACAGACATAAGAAATGAAGTAGATAAGGATTACTGGAGAAAAGTATTAAGCTTGAAAGATTGAATAAAAGCTAAACAGAAAACTGTATATGAGATACCAAGTTGTAAAAATAATTAGTGCTTAACTAGAGGTGCCATTCATGAAGATGTTCTTGTCTCTATCACAAAAGCAATGAAGAGAGGAATGAAAATAAAATTTTTATTTGAGCCAGGCAGATTCAATAGATAGGTGGAAAAACATAATAGGCAACAATAACCAGATTAAGAACAAATATATATGAAAATATATTAATTGTGATATCACCATTTATGGATTAAGTAGAAATACGAATAAGAAATACATAAAGGAATGATGCAACAGAGATGTAAATGCTTAAGTTTTGGTATGTTTTAACCAGGAGAGACAAAGTGGGAAATTTCAGGGTTAGAAAACATGTGGCTAAGGAATATATTGAGGTAAGTATAGTTAAGAAAAAGCGATTAATGGTTTAACAGGAAGATAAGAGTATTATGGTAAAAAAAAAAAAAAAAAAAATACAAATGAATCTGATTGGAAGACTCAAGAGGATGGAATAAGAAGGTGGTATTAGAGAGTTGCAAAAAAAGGTTATATTCAATAAAAAAACTTGGAAACGTCCATTACAAGTTACTTTTTTCAGTCCAGTTCCTATTCCTGACAAAAACTACAGGCTTTATAAAACAGATTCTATTTTATCACAAGATGTTATGTAAGACTGACAGTAGTGAGAATTACATGATTTATAATTCAGTCAGTGAAGTGAAAAGTGAATAAAATTAAAAAATAAAAACAAATTAAGTGACATGAGTTTTTCAAGATGAAATGATTTAAATGTAAAAAAAAATGTTTTGTCTTTTATTATTATTATTCATTATTATTTTATTACACACAGTAACTTTCATTAATAACAAACATTATTACTGTTTATGAATTGTGATTACAGCTGAAGTTATTTTCAGCAATATTTTTGAACTTGTAAAGTCTTATTTAGGATTTAGCTAAATAAAGCAATCGATTTTTAACTGTGTTTATACGTTTAATACATTGTTTTTATGTGTTTGGATTAAAAATATATTAAACAGTTTGTTAATTAACGTTTGTTGTTTGTTGAATATGATTATTTTTTTCTGAGTTTGTAGAATGTTATGCAAAAGTCAGATTATCTGAAATTAGCAATTCTTGTAGTTAACCCTAATATTTTGACCAGTTCAGCATAAAAATAATTATTTAATTCATGTTTAAACAAATTAATATTATTATTATGAAAACATTTATTTGCCTCACAAATACAACAGGCAATAATTTAAATTAATTAGACAAACATTTTTAAATTGTTTATTTAAGCCTCTTCATTAGTAACATTTATTCATAAGCAGCTTGCAACCACAAAGAAATAAAATAATACAGAGTTGTGTAAAAAAATAACACATTTGTAAATTATGCCCACAATTACTCTGATTATTAGATTACAAAAAATAATAACATTAATAAAATAAACAAAGTAAATTATTTAAAACATTATTTTAAACAAAGTAAAATTGACTTAAAAATACACCAAAAACTAAAAAATAATAATTATTCAATTCTTTTTTAAATTTCAGTTTGTTTAGCCAAATTAAAAACTATTACCAATAATATCTATATTAAAAAGCAAGATACCTGGCTGGCACCTTGTTAGTAATAAGAATTATTGAGAAATAACAAAAATAAACTATGTTTAAGTGTTACAAATAAGAAATGCATATTATTTTAAACAGGTCCTATAAGTAATTTTCTTGAATTTTTGCATGAAAATGACATTAGGCTATACATTATTATACAATAGCAATGTAGACTATATAATTTTTTTTTTAATTTTCAGTTAATCTTCCCAAAAAAACTTACAATAGGGCTATCACTGGGACTTCTACAGAATAGTAAAATAATTGAAAATGATAGATTTGACAAAGAGAAAGACATGAACATAAATTTAAAAAAAAACAAATATCTGATGAGATTTAGATAGCAGCTAAAATTCTGTTCCTTTTTTTAAATTAAGTTAAGAATTAGATTCAACATAATTTTTATAAGGTTATTTTGTAATTGTGAAAGAAAAAACAAATTGTTAATACAAATATTCAATTTACATTTTAATAAATTTATTAATGCAGTTATTGATTCTTCAGAGAACTGATTTCTATAAATGTTATAATTAATTTTAATTCTCACAATAAAAAAAAATCATTGAAATTTAGAAAAATATTTCATTAGTTTCTTTGTAAATTAATACTTAACAGATTAATGAAACCTATACCATAATTCACAAGTTAAACTTTACTTAAAAATGATTAAATTATTATAATATAGCCACTATAATATTACAGATTATAATAAAAACTATGTATTCATGAATCTGTATTTTACATGAGAAAAAATAATGAGAAATTTTTTTATTTAATTTATTTTAGCTCTTCTGAAATAAAGAATATGTTCATTGGAATTAAAAATGATTAAATTACAGTTAATTCTAAATAACAAAATATTTTCTAGTAAAAATATTTATGCAATCTTTCATTGGAAATCTAATGTATTTGTAAATCTTTATTAATTCTTTCACTTTTCTAACTGTACATAACATAAACAATAGATGGATTACTCAATCAATAATTGTTATAATTAGCTTTTAATTTTCTATTAAGGAAGACAGAAGACACCAGTAAAACTTGATGTTTTAATAAAAAAGAAAAAGCAAAAACAGCCCTAAAACAATAAAATAAAATAGGATTCACAGAAAACATATGGTTTTGAAACCGGCACAATTTTGGAAAATCAACATTTTTATAGGTTTAAAAGTATTAACAAAGATTAAAACTAAAAGTCAGTAGTAAAAATTAGTTTTGTATTTGCTAGAATAGAAACAATATATTTCAAAACATTATGATCTGAGACAAGTTTCAAAGCTTATGTCAACTAACTTTTGAAAAGTAAACATTATTAATGATCCAATTATTAGTAATAACATAAAAGCTGAGACAAAAAAAAAAATAAATTTTGTTTTGAAATTCTGAACGAACATTGTTGATACCAAAAACTAGCAAATCATTTTCAGCAGAGATTTAGTTAAAAATGTTGTTAGAATTCAGACTCACAAACAAGAGAAGAGATTCATAAGTATCTAACAAATTTTAAAAGAAAAACACAAAATAATTATAAATAACTAGACCAAAGCTTATAAAAAAACTACTAAATTATAATTTTTATTTTGTGTGAATACAATACTAATAAAATAACTGGAATGATAAAATAAAAATAAAGAGAATTTTCGGTTAGGTTTTTTTAATTTTTTTTTCAAATCTTGATACATAAGATAACTCTCCTAGCCAAATCTAAAAAAAGTTAATTAATTAATTCTCATATTATAGTGTTGACTTGTAGTTCCATAGAAATGTAATAATTACATTTTTTTCTTTTAACTACTCCCAGTTTTGGAAACCAAAGAGTAAAATTCAGATCTAAAAGCATATCTTCCAAATGTAACAAAAATGCTCAATCAATTACAAACAACTAGAACTAAATCAAGAAAAATTTGACATTGTATATTTTTAAATATTAGTGACAAGAAAATAATAATAATAATAATGTAGTATTTCCCGAATAATTTGTTGAACAAACTAAAAATTAATAAATTGGTTCTGCTATAAATTAAACTATTATTGTCAATCTAAAAAAAGTATTTTTTATTACTTGTTTCAAACAGTATCTGTATAACGCCTGAAAATCGGATCCAAATAGAACTTTCCCCAGAAAAGAAATATATACTTATTTTAGAAAAATCCCGGATTTCAGAAATAAACGAACACTTTGCGTAGTACTAGCGAAAAATTAAAACATCGCACTTCGCTTTCTGACGCTACCACAGCCATTTGTATCATAAAATTGTTTCTGTGATGAGCACAAAGATAAAATTTTAAATCATTTAATATTGCTTAACTTCAGAAAATGTTATCAGTAAAATTAATAATCGTTATACAGGAAATTGTAATTAAATTTTCACGTTTCTATCATGGTTCTTAGTACAATTAAAGGAATAAGTAAACGTATTCAATTATAAATATAACGAAATGAGAAACACCTTTAAAAAATATTACAATTACTCAAATGATCGGTTCGTACAAATTTTTCTTAGAAAATCTTTTCAGAATTGCATAAGTAGCTGTGATAAAAAATCGCTATATGTTGTATATGGTAGTGATCTGAATATGACGTAACACCAGAACCTTACGAGCAAATAGACGAACTATAAAAATGATTGAATCTTCGAGACCCTTGACGTTTGAAATTTATGATAATAAATTATTTTCAGTCTATTTATGTTTATTGTAGCTACTTTACATGACAATATTAGTAATTAATTAATAGCAATAAAAAAATCACAAAATAGATAAAGAAATTTATTGAACGTAATGATAAATTATTACATGACTCATTTTCAAAATAAAGGAACTTTTTATTCCAAAGGTTCTTTCAGAGCTGATTAACAGCTTCTTTTCACTGGAGATCCGATTATGCTGTTGTTAATGATGCCCATTTTAAAAACCTAACCGTTTCCTTAACCTTTTAAAGATGGCAACTTTTAACAGCAGCACTATCTATAATGCAACTAAAGAGGTGTTGATAATTTAATTCTGACAAAAAACCGTTTAACCAAAAATTTTCTGTAAGCAGATCATTTAATAATTTAACAAATTCATGTGTATAATCAATAGTTATCAATTTAATTTTTGTATTGTTATTTAATAATATAAATTCTTGAAACAACAAATCAACTAAATTTAATAAATAAAGAAAGCCTTTTATAATAATTTACTTATAACTTTTTCAATCATCTTTCAACCATGTTTAATAATTGCCACTGCTGTTCTCATAGGTTTTCTTCTGTTCAGGTTTTGTTGCTATTCTAGCAGGTTTTTGAATTATGCAGTTGAATTTTTATAATGTGGTTGAAATGTGTGTTGGGTATACTCTGTATCTGTTCATTTAGTATGCTGTAATGAGTTATTGTCAGTTACACTTCATAATTTTTTATGCCAGTTTTATGGTTTCATGTCATATTTGCTTACTTACATAATTTTTTTTTTACATTAATTTTTTTTTGTTGGCCATGAAACAACTGAATGGTCTATTTATATCTATTCTTTGTAGTGATAAATTGGTTTGACAATGTTAATCTACATGGAAAAATAGTTCATTCCATCAGAAGAGATAAAAGATATGTCCTGCAGTTAATTGTATACATTCTAATGTTGCTCCCTAGTGAATGATTATTTGGGGCCTGTCCATTTTGTATCAAATCAGAAATTTTACACTTCACAGTCAGTAATAGTATTTTCATAGATTTTTTTTTAAAGACGTTTTCAATATCTGACCCTACTTCTAATGAACAGGTACTTCCAGTTACTAAATGAAGAGCAAAACAAGACTAAGAACATTTTGTTGAGAACAACTGTCAATTGATCACTTCTGTAAATTTACAGTTTCATCAGTATATTCCATCAATAACTTGTTGGTAGGGAATGTACTACTTATTTGTTAATTTAGTAATTATTTGGAAATGATAATTCCCTGAAAGATGAACAGGTGGGGAGATGTAAAAGACAAGTACTCAAATTACCTCATGTCGATTATCACAATTCTGATTTCACTGAATTCCCCCTTTTCATATTTTCTCTTAGTTATAAATACAAAAACTATTAGATTTTTTTATTAGAATAGAAAATTTCATAATACAATTTATTTTCCTACTGATGGCAAGGAACTGAAAATTTGGAAAGATAGTGTAAAACATTGTGTTACATAGAATATAAACTCAACAAAGTAAGTCAGTGGTGATGTGCCTTCCCATGTGTATTTTATTCTGCTACTTAACATATCTCTAAGTAGCAGTGTGTTGTGTATGCACACTCTGTTTCAAGATTAGATGATATGCTTGTACTGATAGGTGTGTAAATCTGGTGCTTCATGTTCATTAATTTTATATATCTTTCAATAACAATCAAAAAATAAAATATTGCACACTTTTATTCTAACTGATAATTTGTATTGGAGTGTTGTTGGTCAATCTGGGGTCTCGACAACAAGAATTTGTTCTTCGTTGGCATTGAGAAGTAATGTATTAACAGAATTTAATGAAATAGAAAAACTAGTTCTGAGGAAGCCCGTAGCCGTGCTTGTTTATTAACACGACCTCGCGTACTTTTCTACGTAGATTCAATTGTTATTCTCAGTAACCTACCAAACTCACTTTTTATTACTACGTTTCATTTGGAAATACAACCAATTTTTCTATGAATTCAGAACGTAGCAATGAAACGGCTGATTTACGGAAAAAATAGGGTTTTAAATAACAGACAAGTAGCGAGTTTTTGATCCCAGAAAATCTATTTACATTTATAAATAAACTGGTGGATACTGCAGCCAGCACCAGGATCTGTTGAAAATTTCTCAAAACTTTTTGTCTTGACCGGTAAGCCGCTATCTATATCCTTACACTGTTGCATATTGTGTGGATAATGTTTAACTCTAATCTGAATATAATTTTAACTAATGAACTAAACATCTAATAATAATTTTAAGAATATTGGGTACGATAGTAGTAAGATATCTAAATAGATATTGAATGGTTGCATCGAGTAGTAACTTTCCAGATGCGGATACAGTAGATTGCATCCCATCCGTAATCCGATTGCCACCCGTCCGTAATCATCATTATTTTAACATATACCATTATTATGTCGTCACATCATCTTGTCTATACATTGCCATTATTGAAATTGCTTCTACCCGCTAGAGAAATTTTAAACTAGCTGTAGTTAAAAACCAAATCTTTAAGGTTTATAATCTGTTAATCGGTAAACTTGATTAACACCTATGTTTTGTATTGCTGATTAATTTATTATTACTACGTTTGAAGTTTGAAATGGAAATATAAGTAATCCTAATAAACTGTTCTTATAAATAATAAATATCATTGTAATGAAAACGTAAATGAAATCAAAATACACTGATATTTCTCAGAAATAAAGAATTGTAACGTTATTACAGCACGCCGTATAAAAATGTAAATAATAAGATAATCCATAATGATTTATTTTGTTAATAAAAATCAAATCTTAATACTCCATTTTCAATTTCAGTTAGTGAACTCCTAAAGTTAATTTACTTGGAGACTAAGAAAAAGCAGGGGCTAGACTATTGTCATTGCACGAGAGCGTCTGCTGTAGTAGTGAGTCGTGCGATCGTGCTGTCTAGGTTATCCACGTTTATGTTTCTCTTCCGAATTGTGTCTTCATGTCAGTGCTATGTTAGATTTACTGCTAGGAGAAGAGAAAGCAAACGTTCAATTCATCTAACAATCTTTCAATATAATCAGGAAAGTAGTAAGTGGGGAAGCAAGAAAAAACATAGGGACATTCGAATTGGTTTAAATTGGTTATTAAAGATGCCGAATTCAAAAACGGAAGAAATTTTGGCTCCTCTGAGGGCAGCTGTTAAGGAACAGGTGAATTCTGTACTGTTTACTGTAAAAATGTTTAATAGAATTTTTTTTAAATTAACAGTAAAATTTAGTTACCCCATGTTGAACAACGATGATATCGTGTGTTAGAAATTCAGTGTAACTTAATTTCATTTATTACACGTTAGGAATAATAATAATTTATTAATAATAACGCACATCTGATTGCGTGAAACATCATATGATTTCTATCTCTGCTTTATTCTTTGAATATTTATCAGTCAAGACTGGCAACAATAGCCGAATTCACATTATTGTTTGGTAACAATAATTGTCCTAAGACAAGTTATAGAGGCCCATTCTGTTTTTTCAATTTTCAAATTCTGGCTGGAAAATAATATTGATTCTTCTGTAGTACCATATGGACTTATTTTTTAAGATCTTTGTAATGAAATGAATTTGTTTTGTAGCTACTGAGATGCTAATGAAGATTTTTGCCAATAAAATTCAATTAGCTTGTACTAGTTTTTAACACAGTTTCACATATGTTTGTATTTATGCATTAATAAAAATGTTATGGTTTTAATTTATAATTGCTTATAAAGATGGTTTTAATCAATCTTAAATGTCTGGAATTTTATATGATTAAAAATGTGAATTAATGCTGGCATAATTTAAAAAAAATATGAAACATTCTAATCTGTACTATTTTTAAATGACATCAATTTTAAAACTATTATATGTTAATCTAGCTCACCAGATTAATGGTGTATTGATTTATTAAGACATTAATATTAATTTATTAATGCATCAGTAATAATTTATTAATACTTAATAATTGTAAAATTATTATTAAATTAATTTGTCAGCTAACAAGAGTGGATAGAATGGAGAATGTATTTTTTTATGATTGCTTCACCATATAAGCCGGAAGCTTGTGCTTGGGAATATGATATAAAAACCATATAGTGTATGAAAAATGCCATTCCTGCACTTGAGTGGAAATTTGAGCCTCACATAAGTAATAGATAACTATGTTGAACTGAAAGGTATCTGTGCTGAAGGGAAAATAGGATTCATATTTCCGAGTTTTCTTAAAGTGAAACAGTCCCTCAGAGGCCAGTCTGAGGTAAAATTTTATTTCTTATTATATCAATGACTGGTGTAGTTTATTAAATATATTGTGATGGTGTCAGTATAAATGATACATCAGTCATTTGTTTTTTCATGAATAATTTAAATTTACTTGATGAAAACTGCCTAATAGTTTAACTGACTATCCAAATAAAAACTTGATTAATATAAAAAAAAAAGTATATTAACCAAGAATACTTCAATCATGTAAATCAATAACAGTACGTTTAATTAAATAAAAATGTTATCTCTAAATTTTTTGGTTGGTGTTGACAACTGTTTATAATTGAATAAATTTGTTGATGCTTGTGGTAAAACAGCATCTGGTGATTTATATACTTCAATACATTGACTGTTTTGAGGGTCATTTGTACCCTCAGCTGTACTTACCAGATAGGTTGTACTTTAAAATGATTACAAAACTATATATTAACGTTCTTAACCACATTTCTGTATTACAGTTGCTATGGATATAATTTTTCAACTCAATTAAACATGAGTCCAGTTTGCCCCCTCAAAACTAAATGCACTGATTAGTAACTGTCTTTTCTGTCAGGTTATGAGGTCAGAAAATACCGTACGTTTTTTAGTACATGAGTTTATTTATTTGACTAAAAAATAAAAAAGGCTAACAAAAATATTATATTTGTTTAATAAAAAAAGTGTACTAAATATATGAATTGAATATACAATAAGCTCTAATACATGCTACAAACAACCCAAAACTATTAACGTAACTATTAATTACAAAATAATTAGTTCTTTCTTGTATCATTCACTTTTATATGAATATGAACAGTTAGCACACTATTACATATTGTGCATCACCATAAAACATTCAAACACTTAAGCTTTGCACACTTTCTGCAATAAGAAAAAACTTTTGGTGTATTCTTTTATGCCGTTTGTAGCCCCCCCCCCCCAATCTTGTGCAAATCTTTTGTAGCATGGTTGACACTTTTTACATTCGTTGTCCTTTTCTACATGATGGACAACCTCAACAGCAACGTTGAGGTTGTCAAATAATGGATGCCAAATAATGCAGGAAGCAATTCGTCTAAAATTGGTGATTGTTATTTTATTCCGTGTAATATCTCTTTCACAGAGAAAAAGCATTCACAGTAGTTGTCCCCAGTAAAATGTTGAATACTATTTAGGTACCACTTTATTGACCAGCGCAATGAACTGGAATAGGCAGCCATAAAATCAGCTCTCAATCAAAGATTTGTTGTAAAACACAACCATTTCAGCACTTCACAACTGAATCATTGCATCATCATGTCTTGTCGAGAACATCAGAAGATATGTTGAATTTTTCATCTTTTTTGCTCCTCACTTTAGTACTACAACATTTACACCATTTTGCTGCGAAAATGTTTTTCCAACTTTCAGTTTTTGTTTTTGATTACAGCTTTAGGATTGTCAGACTGTTTTGAATTTAGTGTACCTACTAAATGTGTACTTTTCTTGTTTAGTTTTTCAGTCAAGCCCACATTTGAGTACCAGTTGTCAGTAACCAAAGTCCGCTCAAAATCCAAGTATGGGTTATGATGTGCATAACAGTTTTTGCAGTAATTGGTTTCCCTTATTGTTTCTTTTCCAGCATAAATTTAATATTGAGTATTGTAGTAGTCTTTAGCAGACAACTTGTACACTTTTATACCATATTTATGTCTCTTGGATGTATTTATATTGGTGAAAAATTAATCTTTCTCCAAATGGTACCATTGATTCATCAATGCAAACAATTTCTTCTGGATTATAGCAGTTTTGAAAATTACTGACATAAGTCTACTAGGTCTTGGATTTAAAAATTCTGTTACCAGGCCTTTGGTTCTCATTGTTACCACAATGAAACATTGATAAAAGAAGTTCAAATCTTGTGGAACTTATCTCTGGGATATAATTCCCGTGAATCTTTCTACTACAATGTGACCTCATCTTTGGCATTTTATATTGGCCCATAATCACAATACCAAGAAATTTTTTCACATTTCATTCGGAGTGATATCAACCCATTTTTTAACCCAAGCAAACCTTTTTAAATTTGGAGCACCAAGTCTGGAATTAGAATAATGGGTTTTCTCAGTTACAAGAAAATTAATTATTTTGTCATCTACCCTGAGACAAAAATTCACTTGGACTGGCTTCTATCATACAGTCAAATAAATCTGGGTTTATATCAATCACATGTGGATATGTGGATTGAACTGAAAGTTGTGGACTCATTCACATTTACATTATTCCACACTTGGCTTGACGGAAATGTTAGGTTAAAAACCAAATTAATTGTTTCAGTCTCATTTTCATTCTGAGATAAATTATTCTGTTCAACAGACATACTTACATTTTCTGTGACTTGATTTGAACAACCAGGTAAATCGAAATTGTCTGGCAATTTAAAAAATTAGATATTGATGAAAAAGGACTTCGGGAAAAATATATAGATGGTAAAGGACTTGCAGCAGATGTTGTATGCCGAACAGCATATCTTAGCCAATGAAGAACAGTTGTGTAGTACATTTTACTGGCAGTTTGACCTTGAGGAGCATACTCTTGATGAACCATGGCCTTGATAATCAAAAAAAGACTGTTAGCATGATTTCACATTGCCTTGTGATGTTGTTGAACAACAACAAAAACATGATAAGCACCATTTTACTTTCACAGCTGTTAAGCACCAACTGACTGTAATGGCAGCAAAAAAGCGAGTCATACACAACCAGTAAGAGTCAAAGTCACATTCCCCAATGGTCTCCCTCCTGTGTTACAACTGGTTACCTTAATAAAAAATAAGGTCGGGTACTTTTTGATTGGCCTTGAAAAGTAGAAGAATTTTTGATGTATTAAATATTCATTTGAGAGATTTAGTATTCTGCTTAATCCTTAAACTGAGACGGAAGAATTATTACTTTAACGTCTTCAGTATTCTTTAGTGTGTTACAGTTTAGTGTGTTATTGGTATAATTTGTTTTTTTTTGTAGATTTTTTTCGGCAGACTTACCGAAATAGTAACACTAATCTTGATAAGGAGCCTAAGATGTTTAAGATGGTACATCATTTACTAATACTATCTTTAGTAACTTCAGGTGTTACTGGGTTACATATATTGAGTTACCCATATAGGAATAAGTTACATTATGTGTCTGCCATTATGAATGTAGATGTTACATCCAGATTTATGGTGACTTGTTTCAAAAAATTAGATTTGAATGAAGTTAAAAAAATATTAATCTTCAGTATTTGTAGAATTGTGCTTCCATAATATATTTTTGGAGATAATTTTATTATGCCTATTTTTGGAATAGCAAGTAGTTTTTTTATTAATTTTACATATCTTGAAGTGATTAATTTGGAAAATCCTGTATTGTAGTTGAATAATATATTTGATCTGTGTGACTGACACACATTTGATCGCAATAAATCTATTAATAGATTTTTTTTACCTACTTCAAGATTGACATCAGTAATAACAATTCTGTATTCAATTCCACTAACAAAGGAGCTGTATTACTTTCTTTGAAAGATCTGATAGCACAATTCTACTTACTTTAAAAGTGAGTTGTAAAACTTTTATAAAACGTTTTCATGCTTCACATCATACTGATCAGTGAATATGAAAATGTAGTATAATACATTGCATGAAAATAACAATATTTCAAATCATTAACTGGTTTATTTTTTTTAAAGAATAATATTGAATAATTCTATTTTTACATAATTTCATTAGAAAAGGACAGTAATGAATGAGTAATTTTAGAATTGTTACACAAACGGTAAAACAAAGCTGACTGACTGAATTAATAAATCATATGAAAGTAATTAATCTCAAAAAAAATGTTATATCAGATTTTATAATTCTTATGGACATTTGCATTTATTTAAATTCTTAAATAAATAAATTCAATTTTACTTGAAATTTATTCTAAATTTTTAATTTGTGGTTTATTTTTAGGGAGATGTTGTGAGAGAGTTAAAAGCATCTGGTGCTTCAGAAATCGATTTGAAGAAAGCAGTTGCTGAGTTGAAGTCAAGAAAAAAAATATTAGAAGATAAAGAGTTAGCTTTGACACCTGCTGCTGTAACTTTTGATCGTGCTCGAATGGAAGATTTATTAAAACGAAGATTTTTTTATGACCAGTCGTTTGCTATTTATGGAGGTAATTTGTCTGTTACAGAAAAATGTGTAGATGAAAGAATTATTTATTTTTGAATTATTAACCGTGAAATAAAGTTTGATAAGGATATTTCTATTTAATGTGATTGGCAATTTAGCCAATACTTTGATAAAAGGATATTGCTTAAAATTTCACGATTGTCCAAATTCTACAGTAAACAGTAGTTTACAACAAATTATAGTGTATATAAATTGATAGAATTTTTAAACTGCTTGTTCATCGATTATATTTAGAATTTCACAAAACATTAAAGGTTAGGTTTTTTAAACAATAATTTGATGTAAAATATTATAATATCTAGTAATGTGTATGTCTAATCATATGTAAACATTTAATATTTAATCAGTTAATCAGCATTTTTTAATAATTGAAATGTTTGAAATATTATGTATATTTAAAGTGTACACATTAAAATTATTAATTATATTATTGACTACATATTAATTTTCTTAAATGGTTTTAGGTGATAATTTTTTTAGTAGAACAAAAAATATTTAAAAATTTTATATCCTCCTTACCAGCAAAAAAGATGTGTTTTCTTGATATCTTTCGGTTTATTTCAAACCATCATCAGGAGATAAAAATAATATAATAAATAAAAATTAAAATAATTACACAGTATTTTGTTGAATTTATATTAGCTGTGATTTTATTAATTATTAACTTTATTTTAATAAAATCACGGCTATTATAAAATTCAACGAAATACTGTTTAATTATTTTAATTTTTGACTTATGTTATTTTTATCTCAATGATGGTTTGAAATAAACTGAAAGAGCTCAAGAAAACATCTTTTTTGCTGGTAAGGTAGAAATAAAATTCTTTATTCTGTGCTAATTGTTGTTTATACTTCACTCTGTTTTTTACACAAAAACTTGATTCAAATAAAGAATTATATATATATATTTTTTTTTATTTAGATAAGATTGTGTTTGTTCCACCTTGTGTGTGGGAAATTTGCAACAACAGAACTGATGTTCTGAAAATAAAGGTTTTCACTATTACAACTGTGTTTACATTAATTTGTTCTTTATTTTATGGTATTTGTGTTATTACATTTTTTAATCTTTTAAAATTGTTTACTCAAAAATGAACTTTATAGTTTTAAAGCCCTTATTATTTAAAACAAATAACTAATATTAGGAAGAAAAGTATAATTTTGATTGTATTTTATTATTATAAAGCGTTGTAGGATCCAAGTATTGATTTGTATTTACATATTGTTGTTAAAAAAAGAAGTAATACTAATTAATTGGGCAGTTGCAAATATATAGTTCTTTTCTTACTTGGAAAGTAAAAGAAATTTATTAAGTGGTGGCATCAAATTTGCTTCAAATTTTACTTATTTTAATTCTCCCACTCCTCTTTTACTACAATATAATACCATTAATGAGTAAATTGTAAAAGAAATGTTCCTGCATGATGCGGGAATAAACTATTTTTGAAATTTATTTAAAAGATTCTTTGAAGACCATTTAAAATTTTTTTTGCTTTAATTTTTGTAGGTTCAAATTTTTTGGTTGGATATATTCGTGCTTTAAAGCATAGAAAAATAATTTTATCAAACAGAAGATGAACTTCCCCATCTATTTCCCATTTGTAATAAAAAAAAATGTAAAAATATGAATTTTTGTCTTTAGAAATTTTTTTTTTAATGTTGTGAAGTTCAGTTTATGCTGAGTAATCTACAAATTCAGTTTGGATAAATCCATATTATTCACCCTCTGGGCTTTGAGACCTGATTCAGATTCTCCATCTAAAGTTAGGGAGATTGCTATTCAGTAAATTTCAATTGAAACATCTCTAGAGGGGTCGAAGTTTAAAAAGGCATATTTAATAACGAGAATACGTTTAAGAATAATACGTGCCCATATATGTTTGTAAAAGAGTTCAACTTCTATCAGTTCACGCAACTTGAGAAAGAGAGAGCTGAGTGAGATAGAGATACAGAGAAAGAGAGAGAGATAAAAATACGTCCATCTGAATTGGTAGATTACTCCATCACCCATCCATCTGATTTTTTTTTACACTTTTATTTTGCCTTTTTGAGATTATTTTTGCATAGCTTTACTTTAAAAGTTCCCTATGCCTTAAAGTTTTGTATTCTGTTTTTCTTTTCTTTTTAATTATTGAGGCCATATTTGTGTAATGTTGCCATCCTCTAAATTCATTACATATTTTATTATTAATCACTTCTGATAATGTCAAAAGAATTTTGTACCGTTTTTCGAGCAGAATCAGTTCTCTTGTAACTGTTAAATATTATGTTTTTTTGTTTAAATTTAAGTTACACATTAAGCTATTATGAATACATTTTTAATATAATAATTTAATGTGAAAAAATTCTGCAATTCATTTGACATTTTTCAGGTATATCAGGACAATATGATTTTGGACCAATGGGTTGTGCTCTTAAAGCAAATATGCTTCATGCTTGGCGTAAATTTTTTGTATTAGAAGAACAAATGTTAGAGGTTGATTGCTCCATTTTAACACCTGAACCAGTATTGAAGTAAGAGGTTATTATTATTATTATTATTAGTTTTGGACTATTACTATGTGGGAAACAATAATAAATAAATTTAGCCCTAATAATATACCTTTTTTATAAAAGAAGTATTTTTTAAGCAAAGGCTTTTTTAATTATTTGAGATATTAAATAGATTACAGTGTATGTAATTTACTCATTGATGTAAAAAGATTAGAAGTAAGAATCTCTCACCCTCTCTCTCTCTCTCTCTCTGTGTGTGTGTGTGCATGTGCCACATACACATGGGCACACGCATATGTGTGTTCAAGTGAATTTATGTTATGTATCAAATAATATAAGAATAAAAGAACTTCAGTAATGCAGGAGTAAGAACACTTACCAAAATATAACTTTTCAGAAGTTGTTTAATATTCAGCATAAAATGCATTATTATAATAAAAATAAGTTAAAAATTAAGTTCAAATTTGATTAAAAAAACAACCAAGATGGTAGTCTCCATTAATTAAATTTTCTTTTCACTATCTACAAATAATAGAATGATTTAAACTTCAGTAATATCTAGGTTGTAACAATTCAGCCAATTTATTATTACCAAAATCCTGCTGTTTGATCATCAGTGGGTTTTCTTTTATGTAAAATATTTTAATTTTCTGTAATTTTTATTTATTTTTATGATATCTACATTATTTGTTTATTAGCATGGTTATCTGCCCTGAGTATGGTCACTTAGACCATGTCTATCCCATTCTCCTGCATTCACAACTAAAATTTTTAAATCCTACAGTTCCCATTTCTTTTTACACCATTGCAACTTTTATTCTTTTTTGGCTTCTTTTTGCACCTTCTACTATCCTTCTGGCACTGTTTTACCAGTCTTTTTCTCATATGTCCCAGCCAACTAGCTTTCCTATACTGAATTCTTTAGATTAAACTTCAGTTCTCATTCATTCTCCTCATTACTTAATTTTTCACTTTGTCCATCCACTTAATTTCCTTCAGTCTCCTCCATATCCACATTTCAATTGCTTTCAGCTTTTCTTTTTCTCTTTTTCCTAGCATCTATGTTTCACATGCATAATGGAGAACACTCCATATATTACTCTTCAAAAGATGATTCTTCCAACTCTATATTATTAATTATTAATTCCATATTACTAAATAATGATTGTTTTTTTTTTGCTATTAATGCTTTCTTAGCAATTATTATTCTTGTTTCCATTTCATTTTAACTTTTGTTGTCTTTTGTTAACATGGAACCTAATATTATACTATTTTAGTTATTCTGTTATTCTTTTTAGAGAGAATAATTGGCTTTTTCTGTGCTGACTGACTGTTGTACTTTATTTAGACCAGTTCTCAAAAATAACTAGGGCTTCATTCAATTTTGTTGAAATCTAATCAGATTTTCTTTTTAGTAACGAAATTCACATGGCAAGGTTGTCAGCATAAAGTGCCATTTTAATGCCATTAATTTTCTGTTGCTTACCTAGAAGCCGTTTAATAACATTAAATAAAATTAGACTAGAAATAAATATTATATTAAATATTAAAAATAAAATATTACTTTTGGATTTTGTAAGTTTGACATTTTTCCAGGTCCCATTATATTTTTTTATATGGTTCAGTATTTGATCTTAGGAAGTAAAAATATATATTTGCAAAGAAAATTTTTTTTGGAGCTGAAAATGTACTTGATTTTTTATAAATAGAATTTTGAAAAAAAATTGGCTATTCAGTTGAAAAATCTCAAAATATTATATTATTGCTTCTATTTCTCAATTTTAAACAAGGAGAACTTGCCTGTTTAATTTCAATTTTATGACAGGAAGTCCAGACAAAGGTTGGAGGCACTGGTATTCATATTACATTTTATAATCAGGGATGTTCTACCCTGAGGAAGGTTTTAAGCCTGAATAGTTAGAAGTAATGTATCATTGTTGTTTTAATCTATTTCATTAAATATATTATCATTGATATAAGGTTAGGAGCTGTCTGCAAATTGCTTTTCAGCTAACTTTACGCATTAGTTGTAAATTATTGTGGCATGAAAAGAATAACAGGATAGTTATTTCTTACTGTTCCATAGCTGGTGTAGTACTTCCCTGCAATTGTACAATGAATTATGCTGCTGTATTTACAGAATAGAATGATTTTTAGTGTTCAAGAAATCATTAGCATACAATTTTTTTTAATATAATATGTGGTCCAATTTCAAGATATGTTCAGAATTTTTTTGATAAGTGCTTGTATGTAACAAGCATTTACCAAATGCTTGTTGCCTAAAAATAAAAATTTATATGTAAGAAATTTTGATAATTAGTATACTTATAGTTTAGCAGTTTAAAAACATTTTTTTAAAGAAAAATAGTTTCAAATTTCATGAAAGAAGTACTGATTGGGCTAGATTAACGGTTGTGTATTTTTATTGTAGTAATTGGATGGTTATAAATTTAGATTTATTTTCTACATAGAATAAGAATTTACTTGTTCTCAAAGGCTTTTTATTTACAAACAATATTAGTAGAATAATTTTATTTAGTTTGTTTGCTTTTACTAGATCTGTGTTACATTAGCGAAAGTTACCAAAACTTTTATGTAATTTAGTACACCACACTGCTTATACGTGCTTCAGCATTTGTTGTACAACAATTTACTGTAGAAATTTTGTTCCATTGAACACATTTATATGAAATTTATTACCATTTGCCCTTTTGAATGTATAATATGTATTTATCTTTTTTTTTATTTTAGTAACTTGTATTTTTGACTTATGCAATTATTAACTACTGACTGATAAAGTAAATGTATTAGGTTTGTTGTAATTGCTGAGTAAATAGAAGAATAAATGTGTGTGTGCATGCATACATATCTGTGTGTGTATGTGGGCAAGCCAGACAAATAATAATGTTGTGACTGTCAACTTAATAGTAACTTCACATTAATAGATGCAATTTTGTTATAAAATTATTTATAGAAAGTCATTATTAGTGCCTTCTAGCGTGAATATCAAAAAAGTTGTGTGAAATTCTAGCAGTATTGATAGTCATTTCTTACAGGATAACTAGTATTGCTGCATATCTGCTGAAGCAGAATCTGAAAAATCAGCTACTTTATAATAACTATTGTAGCATACACTGTCCTTTATATTAGAAACTTGTTTTTAGTTGTATATCATCTTCAAAGAAATAAATAAAATTCTTACCAAAAAGTAAACAATTTTTCTATCTATGCACTTCAAAAAAGAAAAACATGGAATCACTCTAATTATAAAGTCGTATATGACAGCATTCCCGATGCCTTTCTGTTTAGTTATACATAAATAGAAAACATTTTAAAAGTAATTTTGCGAAAACAAAATTATTTTTTTTACTTTTTGGTACAAATTGTTTTTCTTTATTTTTAAAAGAAAGCACACTTGTAAAAAAATTTAAAAAAATTGTTTACTTTATTGTTAGAGGATACAATTGCAGAAATGTGATAAAAACATGTTTTGTTAAAAAAAATTGTGAATTGGCAGATTTAAAATAAAAGTTTATTCTGAAATAATCTTTACAGTAATAATTACATTTCTCTTTTGGTGTTGAACATTTAGGGCTTCTGGACATGTAGACAGATTTGCTGACTTAATGGTTAAGGATGTTGTAACAGGTGAATGTTTCCGTTTAGATCATTTAATTAAAGCTACTTTAGAAAAAATTGCCGCTGATAAAAAAACTACTGAAGAAGTTCGTAATGAATGTTGGGATATTATTATTAAGGTAATATAGTTTTTAATATTTACATTACTTCTATTGTTAAAATATTACATTTTTTACCTGACTTCCTAGTTGAAGATAATGTGTGTGATTTAATTTCTCTCTTGTAACTCTAAAACAGGTGTGCTCCTGTTTTTTTATTATTTAAATATTGTATGTCTATAAAATTGTTAATTTAAAATAAAAACCAGAGGTTTGCATATGATCTAATAATACTTAAAAGTATGAAAGGACAGTGTAATAAGTAAGTTTAAAACTGTAAACATTAGGAAAAAACTTGTTATATTTAAAAATTTTTGTCTATTAATTTCTCCTTGTTTTTGAACTGATCGTACTAAATAAAAGATATTAATGATTAAATGAGTAAAATATTATTTATTTAAATGAGAAATAATATTTTATATAAAAATTGTACTATTTATTAATATATCAATATATGTACGTGAATGTACGTATTATAACATTGAAATATAAATAAATATTAAACTAAAACTAACTTGTAAATTAAAAAAAGTTGAGACTAAACTCCAGATCAGAATTTTCATTAAATGTTTGTTATGCTTCAGTTGACCCATATGAACCATTTTCTTTTTTATTTGAGTACTGTTAGCATCATATCTTCACATTTAAACTTATGTAATTAAATTAGGGTGAGATCTGTTTATTATGTCCAGCGTTCAACTCCTACTTAAGGTAAGTCCTAGTAAAGTTACTGTGAACTTATATGAATTTGAATATTAGATCGTGGATACCGATGTTCTTTGGTAGTAGGGTTTCAATTAAGCAAACATCTCAGAAATGGTCGACCTGAGACTGTACAAGACTACATTTCATTTACACGCATACATATCATCCTCATTCATCCTCTGAAGTAATATCTGAATGGTAATTTCCAGACGCTAAACAGGAAAAAGAAAGAAAAAAGTATTATGACATAATAACTGCCACAACAATGTATTCAGAAACACTTTTTTGCACTATGATTAGTCAGAAAGTTTATCCTGATTTCTGTTCAAAAAAATAAAATGCTAAAATAAGATTGTATTGAAATTCTCAGGACTCAGATTCTGGGGCAAACTAGCAGTTCTATTTGTTGACCTGACAGATTTCTAAAATGGGTCCTGCAGAAAAGACCCATATATACACCATATACAATACCTGTGTATACAATTACCATATCCCATATCCAGTAGGATCTCCAAGATCTTAGAAAAACCAAAAATTGATGTCTAAAGACATTTTTTAGATTGTGTTGCAGTAAAATTCTTGTCATTTGTTTCAAGACAACCATCTATTTAATTTACTGTTGAGACTGATTTGTTGGTCAGATGAAAAGGGTATTCTCTAAAAAGATACATAGTTGTGAAGGGAAAAATTTAATTCAAGAGAAGAGTCATTGATTGGAATTTAAATTTTTGTTAAGTTGTAAGAAACAGCCCCAATACAGTGCAGAAGTTCTTCCAAGGAATTCTAAATTAAGTGAAGTGATGTGATGTGTAAACAGCATGGAGGGGGGACTTAAAATAATTTATGTAACAGTAAGTTTGTTCTACGTTTCTCTTTTTTTTTCTCTTTTTAATTTTCATCTATTTGAGTAGTTAATCCAATATTAACAATATTAACAAATAAGCTCTAGAAACAATTTTCTAGAGCTTATTTGTTCCAGAAAATGTTAGGCTACACTAAACCAATAAAGTGTATTTTTAGACTCCAGTTGTTTGAGCTTTACAACAGTTTTCTCATAAACTATTAGAAATGTAAATCTGGAACCCATCTTTTAAACTTTTGTAAGTAAAGAAACATGAAACCAACAGTTTTTTCAAGATCTGAATCTCAAGAATGTTAGTATAACCTTAATTTACTGGTTTAAAAATCAGGGTAAAATTTATACTAGCCATAACTTAAAAACATGGTGTTACCAGACCAACATTTATATCAAATTTTCTTCTTTAATCTCATCATTAGAATATATGATATTTCAGTTTTTTCAAGAAACATATTTCACAAATTGGCAGTAATAAATTAAATTATTAATTAAATGTACAACAAAGCATATTAAATTAAAATAGAATGTGAAGAAAATAACTTAATAATTAAAATAAGAAAATAACTAACATTTAAGGAATCTTTTCAAACTTATTATAAATTTGGAAAAAAAGAATATGTTTGTTAATTATATTAAGAAAACAAACAAATTTTTAAATATAGATGTGCAATTTCTATAAATTAATAACAGAAATTGAACTCATTTCAATTGAAAAATGTAATGAATGAACAGTTGTAAAACTTTTGTGATGATTGGCTATCAGGAATTGTGATAAAAAATAACAATTTTTTTTAATTCTGTGCACTATGTCTTTTTTACCAAGTTTATCTCCCCCCCAACACACATACACACACACACACACACACAGCAGCAGCATTGTCCATAATGTGTAACAATATTTTTTGTTATGTTAGATGTGTAATTCAAATTTAAGTCACATAATTAGCACACATTTTATTATAAGTGGTGCGATTTATCTTGTTTGAAAATGACTGGAACAAGAGATTTAGATTAAATATTTTGTTACAAATGAAATAAAGAATATTGAAATGGTGAAAATGTTAGAGAAGGCTTTTGGCGAGGATGTTAGGTCAACACCAAGAGTTAATGAGCGGAATAACAGTTTCAAGAAGGCTGGGAAGATGATAAAAGGGACAATGGCTTCGTCCATGATGAATTCTTATTGCAAGATTGTACAGTCAAGAAGAAGTATTATTAGTAAGCAGTTTTATGTGAGGCAGTCTGAAGAAAAATCCACAAATATGGGCAAACAATTCTTGAATTTTGCATCACAGTAATGCTTTAGTTCACACTTCACTATTAATTCTTGATTACTTAGTGAAAAATAACATCATACTGTATTGCAGCCTCCATATTCTCCAGTTATGGAACCATGTAACATTTTCTTGTTTCTATTAATTAAGAAAACATTAAAATTTCAACAAATATATAATTTAATTTAAATATAATTAAAATCAGCTTTCCAATAGTTAATTCCCATAAACATTTTCGACAATTTACATTGTATCTGTATGACTAATCATTCTTTATCAGTCAGAGCTGAAGAACATATTAATTATTATACATAATTTTAAGAAAAGCTTACTAAAATACCATTTGACTTGAGTGCTTTCAGCTAATCTGCCATCTGCAGGAGGAATTTACAATTAAAATATTTAAAAATGTAAAATTTACAAAATAAAATTAAATACATAACAATTGATCATTTTGTAATGTTAAAGCTATAAGTTAAACTAACTACATATGTTTTATAAGAGTATCACAATTGTTATGAAATCAATAGAGTGTGGAATCAGTTTAGCCAACTTAATAATTGTTGTTTATTATTTGCTTATATAAAGTGTCATCATCAAATTTATTCTGTTCATTTATTAATTTGTTGAACTTCTTGAAATTTTTATCAAATACATTAAAAGAATCTATTATAATAGAAAATAAATATAATTTAAAAAACAGTTATGAATTAATAAATATTCTTGATAATATCAGTATAAACAATCATACTAAACTTATGACACTTGGCATAAAAGATATGTATGCAAGCATTGATATAGATAAAATCATAAACATAATTAATAATACTGTATCTGCATTAAAATTAAAATCCAGTCGGATATATGAAATAATTAAGTTATTAAAATGATGGCTTAATATAATTATTTTAAATACAGTAATAAATTTTACTTACAGGAGAAAGGTCGGCATGAGATCACCACTTTCGGCAATCATGGCAGACATTTTTTTTTGAATTATTTTGAAAATACAATTTTTCCTGCGATAATTAATAAACATCATATCATACTATACAAAAAATATGTGAATGAAATTTTAATAATATTTAATTAAAAAACTAATAATGAAGAAAATATAATTAATGAAATCAACTCATTGAATTTTATTCATACTCATTAATTTCATTATGAATCAAGAAACTAAAAATAGCATTGATTATTTAGATATAACAATTAATAAAAACTTAAATAATAATAAATTTGACATAAACAAATATGGGAAACCAACCCAACAAGATACCATAATTCACTTAATTCTATTCATCCATGGAACCAAAAAATAGCCACTTTCAGTCCCTTAATATACAGAGCAATCAAATATCTTAAACATAACACTATAAAATGAAATAATGAATTAAACAATATTAAATACATTGCCACATCGAATAGATAAAATGATAATTTAATAGATGGATTTTACTTGAAATTAAAAAATAAATTATATATAAGAGAAAAAGTAAAACTGAAACGTAACTCACAAAACGTATATGTAAAAATAGAATATAATTTAAACTTTAGAAAATTTAATACAATATAAAAATCATTTAATTTAAAGACAGCATATACCACTAGTAATAAAATCATCAATTATATAAATAATAGAGATCCACTAAAACTTTAATAAATGGAAATAAATATATGAATGGACAGGGTGTATACTGTCTAAAATGTGAAGATTGCGAATTATGATATATTGGTATAACTATTCGTACCTTTTTAATTAGAGCTAAAGAACATATAAATTATATAACAAAGAAATACAAAGACCACTCAAATTTTGCAAAACACATTTTGGATACTAAACATAATTATAATCCAAATAAATTTATAGAAGTATTGGATTACTCTAATAATTTTTATAATACCTTTAAGCTCGAAAAATACCACATATATAATTACAATAACAAATTAATAAATGAACAAATGAAATTCGATGATATTTTATCTAAGGAAATAATAAGTAACAATTATTAAGTTGGCCAAACTAATTTCACAATCTATAGATTTCATAACAATTGTGATACACTTATAAAATGGACATAGTTACTCTAACTTATGACTTTATAAAATGATTTAATGTGATTAATTTTATGTGAATTTTGCATTTTTATATATTTTAATTATAAATTCCTCCCGAAGATGACAGAATTGCCGAAAGGGCTTGAGAAAGTCAAATGGAATTTTAGTAAGCTGTTCTTAATATTATGTATAATAGTTATTTTCGTATTGGTGCCATGTTTGAAAAACACATTAATTGCCTAACAGAGGGATACAAAGACCGTTCCAATTTTGCTAAACATATTATAGATTCTAAAGCATAATTATTATCTAGATAAATTCATAGAGATATTAGATTATTCTAATAATACTATTAACTAAAGGCAATCTTTTCAAGATATATCATATTCCTCTGTACTAATATATTGTATATACAATTCAACTCGATCCGAACTTGAATCGTATTGTATATACAATACGATTAATTAATGAACAAATTAGATTTGAACATGACATTTTATATAAACAAATAATGAACAACAATTATTATGTTGGCCAAATTAATTCCCTTGATCTTTATATTGTTGCAAGACTTGTTTTCTTGAGTTTTTCTTCTCTTGTATTTGTATATATTGTGTGGACATTTTTCTTTGTATGTAGTTTCATAATCTGTCTTCTGTAACTTAATGTATCTTGTTTTCTGTGACTGATGTGTTTTTGTTGATATTCCTATTATGATGCGATTGCACTATGACGTGTGAGTGGGTGTGTAACCCTCCTTCCAGAAGGAATGCTTCACTAGTGGTTCCAGGAAGGGTGGTAGCCAGGGGTAGCGGTTTAGTGCGCAGGTTTACATATGCATATTAATAACATCTTGCGGCACCTGTTAGTGAGCCCGACACTGCTTAGGCGTCTGTAAATGGGATTTCCCACCTCTTAAAAAAAAAAACTGATTTCCCACTCAACAGTAATCATGACAATTGTGACATTCTTACAAACCGGATGTACATACTTTTACTTTAAATTACAGTTTTTAACTTATGACGATCAATTGTTATGATTCTAACAATTTTATTGTGATTTCTATATATTTTAATTCTAAATTATTATAAGATCAATCCTCCTGAAGATGGTGGACTAGCTGAAAACGTTTGAAGGAATTAACTAATTTATTGGTAAGCTGATTTTAATATTACTTGTATATTTAAATTAAATTATATTTTACCAATGGTGCCACATTTGCAAAAAACTTAACAGTTTGCGATGATAGATGAATTAAATACTAAGTGAATTTAAGGCTAAAACCAAAAATGTTTTCACAAATAAAAAATATATTTCAAATAAGAACTGTTCTGAAGAAATGTTAGTATAAGTGTATCACATCTTGGTGGACTACTTCTAAGGGGAATATAGACTACCTCTAATATGAGTATAAAAGTGAAAATAAATTTTTTTGATAAAAATTAAAATTCTCATAAATGTTTATCACACACATCGTGTATTATTTAAAACTTTTAAGTTTGTTTTAGAATAATACATGGTAAAATGGATAATAATAAATATTTACCTTATAATTTAATTAATAGTTTGCCATACTGAAGGGCGCAAAATAATCATTATAACAATTTTAATAGAAATTGGTCCAAGAGAATATTTGAGATATTGGAGTAACTGCAATTTTTTTTTTTTTTTAGTATTATGTGTTCAGTTTGTCTGACAAAATGGTTTCACCATAAATGTATTTGCAATGCTAAACAGTAGAATAGTGAGGGAACTATATATATTGAACTATGAATCATTATATAATGTATAATCGAAATATGAATATATATATAGTAGTTCAATTGTATGCAGTATTAATTTTATATATTCTGTTTAATCTAATTCTGATTTATAGCTTGATGGACTTTCCAAAGATGAGTTGGATGCAGTATTGAAAAGATTTAATATTAAATCTCCATTGACTGGAAATCAGTTAACTGAACCTATTGAATTTAATCTAATGTTTGGAACTCAAATAGGACCTTCTGGAGTAATTAAAGGGTATTTATTCTCATAAATTGTTACTTGTCACTTTTATTTGCATGTCACTTGAAAATGTAATTAATTAATTAATTGGTATGTTATTGAACATCATGTTATATGTTTACAGATAGCATATTAATTAACTTCCTGTTTAAAAGTTAATCGATGACAACTTTTGAAACTTCTTGCTCTCTTCATACTCCATTCTTCAAGATTGGTTGTAATTTATTGAAACTGTAATTGTTATTATTGACCATGAATTGTGACCTGGTACTGTATTAAGGTTAGTGAATGAAAGAACTTAAGATTATTTGAGAATAAAATTCTGAGAAAAATATTTGGTCTTGTCTTGATGAACAAAAAAATATTTGTTTCTATAAACAATGAAGGAAGTACCACAACTTAAAGCTGCATAGATTATATTCATGTCCAAATATAGTTAGAATAAAATTAAGGTCATTGATTGTACTAGGCTGGACAAGTCGCATGCATGGGAAATGAAAGGGTGGCTGCTATGGTTTTAGTTGGGTCCAATAGAACAAAACTTTGGTTAGACCTGGAAAGATAATGTTAGGTTTGATCTGGGAGAAGTTAGGTGCATGGACAACAATTGGGTCAGATTGACTTAAGATTGGTGGACCTTTGTTAATGCAACAAAGAATTTTCAAATTCGAGAGGCCATAGTGCAAGTAATTAATAAAATAAAACCAATAAAATCAGCCTGTTATAACCAAGTAAAAAATACTAAAACAGTATCTTACATTTTCACATTAGAAAGTGTTCTTATAATTTTGAATTAATTGTGTAATAATTATACAATAAATAGTTTAAAAACAGAAGAAAAAAATTTTCTCTCCCTCCATATATATATATATATTTTATCATATATAATTTATTTATTTTATTTTATTAGATCAACCAAAGTACAAAATGTATAAAGTACATTTTATTCCATTATACAGATGTTTCTAAAATGGTGGGCTGGCTATACTTTTTCAGATTTACTGGTAAAACTAAATAAAAAATATTCTTAGGAAAAAAGGCAATTTCTCCTTCGTTCTTTCCCTGTCCACCATTTTGTTATTTTTATATAACAATTTATGGACGAAATGATTCCGGAACCGATTTAAACTTTCTCCATACTTAAAATCTCAATTAAAAAAAATCGGTTTGCGCCTCCACGTTGGTTCGTCTGGATAACCAGTTAGAAACGTGGAGATTTCTACTGGTGAACTAAATCGGAATCACCTCTCTGGATCACATCCAGAGTTGTAACTCGGGAATTTATTCCCACCCAAGGCTGACTTGCCTTTGAAAGTCAAATATGGAAGGTCTTTTAAGAAAAAATCCACCGTCTGGTAAATACCAGAGAAGGCTGCACTCGGATCCGGTGGGCAGCTGCTTAAAAGATAACAATGAATCGGAGCGTTTGGAAACACCCAAAAACAACACAACTTCAAAATTGAGGATAAGACACAAGCAAATAAACTACATTGCCACTCACAACATTAATTCTCTAACTCAACCCGGCAAACTAAAAACTCTAACAGACATAATGGACAAACAAAATATCCTAATCGCAGGACTTCAAGAAATGAGAAACACCGATCGAGAGCCGTTTGAATCTCAGGGTTACAGAATTTACAAAGGAATCCCCGGGAAACGTGTGATGAAGAATTGCCCACAGTTCCGAACAGGATTTGCAATCAATCTTAAAATAATTGACTCAGTCGTAGAATTTAAGTCTTACTCCCCCAGGATTTCAAACTTAACCCTAAAATCAGCCAATAAATTCTACACCATAATAAATGTCCATGCTCCCACCAATGACAAAAACAATCTTAAAAAAGATAGTGAAGAGATGGATAAATTCTGGGAAGTTCTTGACCAAACTGCAAACAACATAAATAAGATCCACACGAAGATTTTAATAGGGGACTTTAATGCCCAACTTGGTAAAGAACGAAGATATCGTGATATTATCGGAAAATGGCCTGCCCAAAAGAAAACTAACAAGAACGGCCAAAGACTTGTCGAATTTTGCAGAAACCATAATATGATCTCAAAATCCACCTATTTTATGAGAAAACCAAACAAATTGAAGACTTGGAAACACCCAGATTGGAAAAAAGGAGAATGGCAACTGGATCATGTTTGCATGGACTGGAATTATCACAAGGAGATTTATAATGTAAAAGTCTTGAGAGGAACAGATACTGGATCGGACCATTACTTAATTAAAGTTAAAATAAAATTCACCCCGCATAAAAAGAAAAAATCCCAACCTAAAAACAAAAGAGCTTATGATCCACATAAATTAATAAACAATGCCATCTTTGAAGAAACAACAAAAAAAATCAAATTAACTAATAATTTAAAAGAAGTGACATCCCAACTGAAAGAAATAGCTGAAGAACTAGCCCCTATAAACCCAAGAAAAAAACACCAATGGTGGAATGAAGAATGTGACAAAGCAGTCAAAGACCGACACCGGGCTTGGATCAACCACCAAACCCAGAAAACTGAAGAATCTAACCATGAATTCACCAAACAAAGGAAAATAACTCAGAAAATTATAAGAGGAACCAAACGACAAGCCCAAAAAAACTTGATTCAGCAAATAGAAGAAAGTTCCAAGAAAACTAATTTCCGAGACTATTATAAAATTTTTGGTCAGGCTCTTCAAAGATATGAACCACCCACCCTTATGCTGAGAGGAAAAAAAGGAAATATGGCCCACACCAATAAAGAAAATGCTGAAATTTTGGCAGAAACCTTCAATAGACTCCTCAACTGTGACGACCCCCCAGAGCTTTTTGAGATTGACACTGAAACTCCAGTTAAAACTTCACCAGTAAATATCAACCCGCCAACAATTCAAGAAGTTCTCGCAGCCTTAAATGAAATAAAAAACTACAAAGCAAGCGGAGAAGACCAGCTTTTCGCAGAACTCTGGAAACACTCATCAGTTTATTCAGTCAAAACTTCCCTACATCTATGCCTCGTGAAAATATGGAACGAAGAAAAACTTCCAGAACACTGGACCACAGCCCTCATCCATCCATTACATAAAAAAGGGGATAAAACTAATCCTGAAAACTACAGAGGCATATCTCTCCTGGATTGCACATACAAAATCCTGTCGAGAATCATATACAACCGATGCCAAGACCAACTTGAACTGGAACTTGGGGAATACCAAGGGGGATTTAGGCCATGGAGAGGTTGCCCGGAGCAAATAATATCCCTAAAACTTATGATGGACTTATATAAAAGACGGAAAAAACAACTAATAATCACCTTCGTCGACTTTAAAAGGGCCTATGATTGTATACACCGACCATCCATGCTGAATATTCTGAGAAACCTGGGCCTTCACCCTAAACTCGTAAACATGATAAAATTAACTTTAACCAATACCCAGTCCAGAGTGAAATTCAGAGGTGAACTCTCTCAACCCTTCTACATAAAAACTGGATTGAGGCAAGGAGACGGCCTCTCACCACTCCTTTTTAACTGCGCCCTTGAATTTGTCATGAGAAAATGGTATGAAATAAATCCCAAAAATATAAAAATGGGTACTAAGAAAAACTCCATCACACTAAATTGCCTAGGATTTGCAGATGACCTCGCTCTTTTAGCAAATAATATTCAAGAAGCCAAAACACAAATCATGAGCCTTCAAAACCTAGCACAAAAGATAGGGCTTCATATCTCTTTCGAAAAAACTGAACTAATGGCCATAGATCCTCTGGTAATAGAGCACATTACGATAAACAATCAGAAAATTAAAATAGTAAAACAATTTAAATATCTAGGGGAAATAATAACTTATAATTTAAATGAAAAAGTGACATGGCAAAACAGGACAAATAAAATGATTAAATCCCAAAAATTAACTTGGTCAACATATAACAAAAAATGCCTTTCTGCTAAAACAAAACTTAAACATTATAAAACTGTAGTACAGCCAGAAGTCACCTACGGAAGCGAGACCCTTTTCAAAATCACTCAGAAAAACCGAATTGAAAAAATTCTGAAAATAGAGAGGAGAATTGTCAGAACGTGTATCAATAAAAAACACCAAAAAGAAGCCCAATGGTGGATTGTGCCAAATGAGGTGGTGTATCGAGAAATAGAGCCTGTTACTGATACTATGCGGAAAAAAAGAATCTCTTTCTTCGGTCATCTCATAAGGACACTGCAAACAAGACTGTCAAGAAATATCATTGAAAAGCTCTGGTTCCAAAAGCTAGAAGTAGGATGGATCAAAGAAATTAGAGAAGATATGAAAGAATTGGGAATTTCCCTGACTGACCTACAGAATAAAACTGGAAAAATTACAAAGCTAAAAGATAAAAGCATTAGATTTAAACAAAAGACAGACAAACGACATTTAAACGACGTTTACGGATGAAGAAAAGAAAGCAAGATCTGAACGGATGAAGAAATACTGGGCAGCTCGAAAGAGTAAAATAACACGCTTTTCTCAGAAAAGATCCAACTAAAATTGACTTAAGTGGTCCCATGTTGGCCGTAAAAGCATAATAATAATAATAACAATTTATATCTCAAGTTTGGATAGATGAATCACATTAATATTTGGTAAGCTTCTTGGTAATAAAGTTTTAAAATTAACAAAATAATCAGGACTTAAATACCTTTGCAAATTACAAAATGGCAGCCATGTTTATTTTTCAATTTGTTATATCTCCATAAATATTAATTTTATCAAAATTTATGTTATTTGCTAAAATATTAAGCAAATTTTTTAAGCTATTTGTATACAGAGGAGTATGATTCTTAAAGGAATGGATTTTAAAAAGTAAATACATATATATATATATATATATATATATATATATATATATATATAGAAGAAATGATTATTACATTAAAATGTAGCCATCATTTAATTAATTAAATGTATGAATTTTTTTATAATGTAGATTCCTTCGACCTGAAACAGCTCAAGGAATATTTGTTAACTTTAAAAGACTTCTAGAATTTAATCAGGGTAAACTACCTTTTTCTGCTGCTCAAATTGGAAATGCTTTTCGAAATGAAATATCACCAAGAGCTGGCCTTATTAGAGTAAGGTAAGTAATTAAATTTAACTGAATACCAGTTTGTATTTACTAATTATATCATGATTGTCAATTATAATTATACATTCTTTAGAGAGGATATACAGGAGGATATATCAGTCTCAAAATGTTAGTTGCATTATTGGAAAACTCATTTTTAAAATGAATTTCTGTGACAATTTGGAAAAAGTTTACTTAAAAGTCAGTAGAACAGTACATGACAGTGAAACTAATTTCTCTGATTCTCGTTTTTATTTAGAAAAGGTTTTTGGAGGTTTTGAACACAAAATACTTTTTTAAAGAAATCAGTTCTTGGATTAACAAGTTTAATTGTTGAAAGAAATCCCCTCAAGGATCAGGTTTTCTAACTCCCACTTTGAATTCACTTCTTGAAATAGCAGGAGAAATTGAGTATTGCATTGTTTACATCACTGAGTGAATATTATGTTTATTGACGAATAATTAATATAAAATTGTTAGTTTTATTTCTGAGACTTAAAGCAAAATAGATGCAAACATACACAATTCTCTTAACAAATTTCTATTTGCTGGAATCTTGAGTCATCACCGGAAATATATTCATTTTGTAGAGTTCATAATATCAAAAATTATGTTAAAACATTTTGAAATATAATCTTGTTAATAATAACAACATGATTAAGGGGTGCTTGATCTTAAGATATTAAAAAAGTATAGTATAGTATAGTGGGTGCAATGAAATTGGTTTGACACCGTGTCCACTGTGCTTACTTATAGTTCATATTGCTTATTTTTCTAAAGTGTTGAGTAATTAAAAAAAAATTTGTCATGTAACTTCATTTTTGTTTTCACCTTCAGTAATGTAAAAGTTTTCTATCATATGAATTATTATCTCTTTGTTTTTTGATCATATTGAAAAATGGAAGTTCTATTGCTAGTAGAAAAAACTACCTAAAACATCCAGTTGACTTTTTAGGTGATTAGAATGTTGTAGCAAGTGCCTCAAAAATTTGAGAAAACAGACTTTCTTTTTTTACTTTCCCATATAGTGCCATAGCAGAGCAATAACTTTATAAGGAAAAGTATTTTAATTGGTTCAATTTGGGCATGTGCAGTTTTTACCAGATCTTGACATTCTGACACACATCTGGAAATTTTCCAGATGTTCATATCTACGTGCGTGTGTGTGTGTGTGTGTGTGTGTGTGTGTGTGTGGTGTTACACTCTTTATATTTCTAGAACTACTAAACTGATTTAGACCAAACCTGGTCAAATTACTTCTATATATGAGGCATTGATTTCATTAAATTTTCAATGTAAAAGGTCAAGGGGATGAGGCTGTACAGCAAGGTCATCATCTTGAGATTTTGCCTAATTAAAGTCTTATTTTTCTTAGGCACATTTGTTAACAATTAAAAAATAATATTTGCAAAAAAGCTTTTGTAAAATCACACCCCTACTCCAAAAAATGCTCTAAATAAACTAGTGGCTAAGTGGATATACTGCATCAATAGTACCTCCTCTCACCATAAGGAGCGCTAGTGTAGCACTGACATACAGCTGTTAAAGTCATCTGCTATGTTGTGATGTCACAGGTGAGCAGTAGAATTAAATAAATGAAAAATATTTAAAGATAAAAAAATGTATTTAAAGTAGCCGCTAGTACCGCCACACCCACGCAAATGAATTACGGTATGCACATGCACTTTAGTTAGAATAATTGAATTAAATAAAGAAAAAATATTATATTTAAATAAAATAAATATTTTAAGTTAAGTTGTGTGTATAAGCCTGCATCGAAAAACCTGTGTGACAGGACAATCCTATAGCTGTGTTGTCAGCTATTTTTTACATTTATTTTATAGTGAGATTATTTCTGACCATAACTTTGTCAATATTAACTGTATCTGCTGTCATTTTAATGTTGAGAAGCTTTTTTTTTTTAGTGTAATTAAGTTAATTTTTTTTTAATCTTTTTTTTTGTAAGCAAAGATTTGCTTTATCAGTTTTCCACTAATATCAATACTATATTGATATCAATACTATCAAATGTAGTTCTCTCTGAAATACTCATTCTCATGCTTGCAGGGAGTTTGTGCTTTCGAATTGAAATTAAATGAAACTTCTGAATATTTTCCCTTTAAAGTTATGCAGTATTCACATATAGTACTTTACACATAATTATTTTATGTATGTTGAAAGTTGTATTGGTTTTTCTTGGAAATTTTTTACCCTTTATACATTAGGAGGTTTATTGAAGAGAATGAAAAGTGTTAACTTGATGTTTTTGCACTATTATTTTAATATCTATATGCATGACTTTTTTTTTTTAAAGAGAATTTACAATGGCTGAGATAGAACATTTTTGTGATCCATCAGATAAACGACATCCTAAATTTATTAATGTCAGAAATACAGAAATGTTACTCTATTCTGCTTGCAATCAAATGGATGGGAAATCTGCTGAAATCAAAACTGTAGGAGAAGCAGTTGATTCTGTGAGTAGTGGTTTTTTTCAGACATTTTTATTTAAGTTTATAAAGAATATACAGTGCAACTACTTCACAACTAGTGAGTTAAGCATATTTGCAATTGAGGATTTCAGTTACCTTACAGTTGTAACTGAAGTTATTGCTATTTATTGATGATGATACTTAATTTTGTATTCTTGTCGTTTTAAAGTTCATGTTTCTAAATTGACTGCTTTTTTTTCACCAGTGAAAAATTGGATTAGAGTAGTTGAAGCAGAAAGATGAATCATAGTGAACTTGTACTGGCGGTAGTGGGCATCAGTCAGTACACATAGCTTGTCTTCATCCTAAATAAATATTAAAAAATGTGTGAGACAGGGACTTACCTGTTACTCATCGTTTATTCCAAGGAACTGTTCAGAAAACCATCAGATGGATTAAAGAAAGGTCTTTTATAATCACTGTCAATGTTAATAACTGATGACTGTACCTTATTAATAAAAAGTGTTTAAGATTTGCAGATACTGTTCAATTGAGTAGCAGCAGTTCGTATAGAATACAGTTTAAAACTGAAAATTAAAAAAAACTAAAATCATGGTTATTAATAAAAGAAATATCAGTGCTGACTTAAAAAGAAAAGCTCTTCATTGGATAGAGCAAATACTTCTATTTTGTATGTTGCTTTGTATGTGGCAATTGGGATTGCAAAAAGGAAGTAAAGGTTAGAATAGAAAAAGCAGCAGATGCATTTAAACAGCATACTGAGTAGTTTTCCCCTAAATATTATCACTAGAATTAGACTCCTTCACTGTTATGCATTTTCAGTGCCCTGTTATGGTGTAGAAGCATATAAATCTAAAAATTCAATAAAGTTATAAAAGCATTAGTTTTGTTGCTTCTAGAACTTTCTCAGGATTTTATGGATATTATTATATGAGAAGTGAGAGGTTCCTAGAAAAACTCAATAAAAAAAAGGTGGCCACATTACTATCATCAGAAAAAAGGAAGATTTCAGACGCATTATGAAGGATGAAAAGTATGAATTGCTTTGAGTGATGTTAAGAAGTAAAATAGAAAATTTTATTTTGTAATAAATTGGTCAGAGTCTATCCAGATATGCATGTCGTGTTTGAAGAACTTGTAACAATGGACCAGATTGTCATTGATCTCTTTATTTAGATCTGCAACAAATGGAATTACATGGGCCAAGAGATCATTCTGGCTCATATAATTATGCTGATGTGTGACTTTAGTGTCCGCTGAGGATGAGGCAACCAAAACAAAGAAGAAAAAATATTTCAATGAAAATGAATTAAAACATTGTAGAAATTCTCCTTTTGTACTGCTCTAAGCTTTTGCTCACTCAGTCATAAATCATTTATATCCATTTGTATGAGGAAACATTGTTAAACTTTTTAAAAAAGTATTTTGCATCCTAAATGTAGAAGTATGCTGAGAAAGAATCTAAAACTAGACTCACTTTTTATCACCTATTCTATTAGTGGTGTC
Source organism: Lycorma delicatula (assembly GCF_047948215.1). Taxonomy (NCBI): domain Eukaryota; kingdom Metazoa; phylum Arthropoda; class Insecta; order Hemiptera; family Fulgoridae; genus Lycorma; species Lycorma delicatula. The sequence continues at coordinate 85,051,761 of NC_134456.1, read as the reverse complement.
AAGCAATATTGTTTTTGGTGATATCCCATGTTAGTTAATACTTTAGGGAGGACTAAATGTGAATTTCATTAGTATCGTAGTTTAATTTTTTCTAATATGTTTAAATTAGAAAAAATGTTTGTGCGCGTGAAAATTTCACATTATTAAAATGATTTTAGATCTGTAATATCTATGTATAACTGCTAATTGCACTACAATTTTACACATGGGACAAACTGCAGCTCATTACACTTGAATAACAATACATTTAAAGGGATTATAGATTTAATAATAAAGACACTAAATAAGGTAACAATCAAATACACTATTCAGTAACATATTGAAGGGTTTTCCTTAACATTTGCAATATTTGCATCATTAACAGCTGTACTCGAAACATCATCAATGAGGAATTAAATAAAACTCCCTTCAGGAGATCTTTTGAAAGTGTATATCCATGTATATGAAGGAATTATTTTTTTTTTACTTTTATCTGTAATAAACGTGAGAATTACTGTATTAGAACCATTGAACATGAATTTTCCCTATTAACAGGATTGCATAAAAAAAAAATCTTTTCTGTTGATATGTAACATCAACTAATCATCATCTTATGATCAATTATTTCAATAATTATAATTATATTATTCATATTTATTATATGAGAAACAGTAATATTTAACATAGTAAAAACAATTACAATTATTAAAAATTACATTTTTTTAAAATAATCAATCGCCTAAATCGATTTCAGATTATTTCACAAGATTTTATATTCAGATTAAACTTACAATTCATTCGGTAAGCTAGACAATCCTTAAAATAATTGTGATTCATTTAGAATTAATTATTTATTAAAACTCATTAGACAAAAATTACTAACGGAGATTAAAAAAATTACTCTGTATATTCATAAATATTAATTAAATTAAGTCTATAATACAATAGTAATACTTTTTATTTACAAAATTTGGAGATCTAATTTCAGGCATGTTGCTTTTTCAGGGATTAATCGCCAATGAAACTTTAGGTTATTTTATGGCACGTATCCAATTGTTTTTGTTAAAAATTGGTATTGATCCAGCAAGACTGAGATTTAGACAACATATGGGAAATGAGATGGCTCATTATGCATGTGATTGCTGGGATGCTGAGTGTCTCACTTCATATGTGAGTATAAACTACTAATAAACGTAGAATACTGGTTTTTTAATATGCGACATATAAATCATTCAAAAGTTATTTAAATCATAGAAAAATTGTGTTAATAATATGTTTTAACTTTTGGTACAGTACTATTTTTAAACTTTGCATTGATTTATATATTTATGTTTTCATGATAAATGTGCGAGGTAGGTATCTGGTTTTTTATGACACATTAAAAAAACATCTTGCTGTAGGCTGAATTTTGTGGTTCTCAGTATACTATTGGTGTCAGTAACTAATTGATGATACTATATGTTGTAATGGACCATGTTACATCATCTGATGATGTAATATTGTGTGCTGTGTACAGAACATATTTGTAGAGATCACAAAGTGAAATATTTTGTGCCCATTGTAATTGTAACATCGGTGGCACCATTTTATGTGACATCCAGCACCATTTTTAGTGACATATTCTTCCGTTGCTTGATAAAATTTTTATTGTCATGTATTTATTCATATTCAGTTTAGTAAAGAAAGTAATTTTCTTTTTTTGATTCTGTTAATCAGTTATTTGATTGTGAATGCTTTATTATTCAGCAATATTCAGTTTTATGAATTCACGTAATCGGTAAAATATAAAGAATGTATTCTTATCATACTGGTCCATTCTGTATTTCTTAATGAATAACATGTATTTCAGAGGTTCCTACATCATCATTTCTTTTCCTAAAAAGCTGAATTTTTAAAATTTTCTGTTAGTAATGATTGGGATGAACGTTAAAAAAAATAAAAATTGATAAATAAAATTTCTATTATAAGGTCTCCATTAACCTAGGTTCCTTTTGTAATGATTTAGACTCTCCAGAATCTGAATGTCTACTTTTTTTTAAAGTAATTGATTGATTACACCTGGAGTACTTTTTTCACTACATATCATAAATTTTCCTGTTTTACTAAGTTTTGGGAGGATAAAATATCTTCTGGCATTAAATGTAAGGCTGTTAGCTTTATAATCTTCTCTACTGTAGTTCAATTAGGAGACCTCAATTTTTTTTCTTTTTCAAGCTTCCAGGACCAAGATTGAGGGAACATCAATCTATCCAGGATCATACGAAGAGGATCGAGCTCAATATTCTAACCTTATTATTTTTTTACAGAAAATTGCTCAGGAACATTTTCACTTCAGAAGACTTAGAACTCCTTTCTAACTTAGACTCCAAAACTGGATCTAGACTTAGAAAATGTGAAAATAAAATTTTGCAGCTTTTTAAGCAAAAGCAGAAAAAGTAGGTCTACAGATTTCATTTAAAAAAATGTATATATCTCCGATAATAAAAATACACCAGTAGTAATCAAAACACGTTATGGAACCATGATAACTTTAAATACGTTGGAGAAAATATCATTCTCAAAAATGAAAAAGAGTTAATACAAGTTGTAAAAGCTTTGTAAAACAAGTTATGTAAGTTTTTGTATAAAATATGTTTATCTAAATACGTTAAATTACACAGTCCGTAGTAAAACTAGAAGTACTTTATGGCTCAGAAACATTACCTTTAATGGAATATAAAGGTAGTATGTAAGATTTAGAAAAGAAAGAAAGAAGAATTCTAAGGAAAATATTGGGTTTAATCATTAAAAGGTGGATATTAATGGGATAAGATCAAACTTTGAACTTTTGTTCAAAAATAACAAATTAAATTAGCCACCTCTCTTACTAATTTAGGTGGCTTTTTATGGCCACCGTCAGAGAATGGGTTAACTATAAAAAAACCATAACCTTTTTGAAAATAGGAAAACTAATCTAAAGGAAGCCAAACTAGAAAAGATCTAGTAGAAATATGAATTAAACAAGACTTAATGTTTGACAGAAGCAACTTCAGGAAGAAAATTAAAGAATTTAAAGTTTTGCAGGAAGAAAAACCTCAAAGAATATCTAAAGGGAATTGGTCAGAAGAAAGGTAAAAGGCCTCCTCTATCTCAGTGTTGTCAAGGAGAATATTGAAGAAAAATTAAACAGAACAAAAAGAAAAATTTATAATTTGTAATTTTAATTTTATACTAGCTGATACCGTCCTGTTCACTACAGTTGCAATCTTTTTGTAAATTCTGTATTGTTTGTAATGCATGAAATTCTCTTTAAACAATTTTTTATAATTCTTTCAATCATTTTTGTTGGACTCATTTTTATACTTACTTATATTTACTGATATCAAATTTTCTTTTAAGGGTTGGGTAGAATGTGTTGGCTGTGCTGATAGATCTGCATATGATTTAAGTCAGCATAGTAAAGCAACAAATGTGCGTTTAGCAGCTGAGAAGAGGTTACCTGTCCCTAAAACAGTTCAAGTAACTGGTAAGAAATTTTGTTATTTAAATACATTTTTATTCATCTTTTAATACATAGTTTTTTTTATTTCATAGAATACAGATGAGTATTATAACTGTTGTGCTCTAATAATTTTAAAATAAAGACTGTGGTGCATACTATTAGAAAAAATACGTTATTGAAAAAGAATCTGTTTAAAGATTTGTTTTTCAAACATGGCATCAATTGGTATAATATCTATTATATATGATTTTAAAACAGCTTACCAAATTCCAATTTGATTTCCTAGAGTAGAGTGCTTCAGCTATTCTGTCATCTTCAAGAGGATAATTATGACTATTATATATAAAACTATAATTTTACGTAATTAAATTATATATATATATATATATATATATATAACAATTGATCATCATTTTGTTAAAATTTGTCAAAAGTTAAAGTTTTAAATCTAAATGACTATGTTTGTATTGTAATCATTTCTCAATTGTTTTCTATTGTTTTCAATTGTTAAAGATTTGTGTGTAAATATTTAGATACGTTTAGTTTTAGTTAAAAAATGTCTTTTACAACTTTAAAAATGTTTAATTGCTTTAATACACTTAAACAGATTTAATTTTGCTGAATTATTTGTTCAAAAAGTTCATTCAGATTATGATTTAAGAAAAGGAATTAATAGTGAATTGTTTTACATAAAATCTTATTGACTTATAAAATAGCTTTTATAGGTCATAGGGAGTAAGTGATGATTTTAGATCACAGTATGATTTTAGACTTGGAAAAGGTACCATAGATTTCATTTTTTCAGTTTGGCAGTTAATGGAAAAAAGTTGAGAGATTAGCAAAACATTGATCATGCTATTTATTAACATAGAATAAGCATATGAGTCCGCAGATAGGCAAGGATTGTGGCAAGAACTGAAAAGAATAGGTATAGAAAAGAAATACATTAATATTATTAAGGAAATGCATAGGGACTGTAGATGCAGAATAAGAATACCGTGTGGAAATATGGAATGATTTAAGATGAGAAGTAGACTGAAAAAAGGAAGTACTTATAGACTGCATTGTTTAATGTGGGTGTGGCGGAAATGAACTGCCAGGTGAAAGAAATAATGGGAGAAAGAGACAAAAAAATTATAATTGCAGATGATATGATATTACAGGATGAAACAGCAGATGGTGTACAGACTCAGTTTCATGCATCTTCTTGTACCATGGAAAAATATGAACTTAAAATAAGTCAAAAAAGAGTGAAGTGATGGTTGTTGGAAGTGACAGGATTGTAGAAAGAAATATTGAATTGAATGGTGAACCTTTGAGATCGGTTAGAAGTTTTACCTATTTGGTAAATGAGATCTTCAAGAATGGTAGGATACATGAAATATCAAAAAGGGAAGATTGTATCAGGCAGCAAAGCATATGATGTGGAATAAAAAGGTACCAGAAAAAGCTAAGATCATGATCTATGAATTATAATACTACATGCCTATTGTATTATATGGTGCAGAGATGTGGAAGAAGACAGACAGATGGTACAGAGATGTGGAAGATGGAGTATACTCCAAGCAAGAGAGATGAAGTTCCTTAAGTAATAAAAGGCAAAATGAGAAGGGATAGAATAAGGAATGTAGATATAAGAGAAGAATTAAATATGGAGAGCATGAGGGACAGTTGAAAGAAGAAGATTACGACAGTATGGACACATTGAAAGAACGGGTGAGGAGAGGTTTTGAAGAATGGAGGGGCTAGCAGTTGATGGAAGAAGATCAAAGGGATGTGATAGAGACGGATGGAAGGATGGCATTAGAGACAGTGTGGAGAAGAGGAGATATAGGTGGCAGCAGGTCGTGGAAGAAAAGTGATAGGCAGGTTGAAAAAGATGGAGAGGCCTTGTAACACCCAGACCTGGTAGTAGTTGGAACAGGACGATGATTTAGATAGATAGAAGTGAAGGGACTTACTTGTCAAAATAATATAGTGAATCATGCTACAACTTCGTAACTAAACAAAGTCAATGTAATTAATTTACAAATTAATAACGAAAGCATCTTGGCTAAGACTAAACACAATCACTTACTACCTAATAAATCTGCAACATTCATATATTTCAGGAAGTATTATCCTGGAAATTAAAATAATGTGAAGCAAAGATAAAAAGTTCATGTCCAAAGTTAAAAAATGTTGCAGTTTTTAATGACAGTAAAAAAACCTGTGAAGTTCTAACTTAGTAGAATATATTGTTCATTTTAACAATTTTAAAATATATTAATTATCAGAACAGATCTAGCTACATCCTCCATCATATGATTCGATTTACAAGAAAACTGCTTTTAAGATAGATTTGTTTAGAGATTACCTTTTTTTATTTTATTTATAATTTTTTTTATAATGTTACCAATTTTTTTCTTAAGAAATAAAAGTTTTAAGGTCACAATGAAGTTTTAAATTTATAATGTTTCATTTTCAATGTATTGGGGTTTGAATGACCTCAAGAGCATTGGATTGACTGTAAAGAAGTATAATTATTATTAACAGCCATGGTCATTAGCCAGTAAAAAAATTCCAATAGAATACATTAGACTGTATTAGCATACTTAACTTTGGTGGTCTGTTGAAACTGGTTCATTGCACATGGCTTTAACTATTAACACTTTACATTCTTTAATTTCCAGGATGCTACCTCTCAAACACTCAAGGTGTTGCAAAACCATCTGGCTGTAAGGGATCCAATCTACTGTCTTACTACATGTTCAATTTGGTTGTTAATTTAATAAAATGATAATGAACGTATCCTTAAAAAAAACACAAATAAATAAATAGATAAAGAAACAATTATATACATGTCCTTTTAATATAAATTAATTACCTTTTGAGATAGATTGAGTGATAGAATCGCTTATGAAAGAGTGTACGTTTTTGTATTCTTGCAACTTCATCAGTCTCAACAATGTAATTATTGAAATACTTTTAAAATTGAAGATATCTTTAATATACTTTGACATATAATTTAAGATATTGTCAACAGTTTCTAGATCCAAACTGAATTATTTTAATATTGTATAATTTATAATATTAATATTCTATAATATTACAATTTAGAGTAATAGTTATATCTATTTACTAAAGATTTGATAAAATCTTCAACTAATAGTTTTTGATAAGTCTGATTGAAATAAGTATATAACCTTCCTGCATTGATAGTTGTATATAAAATGAACAAAAAATGATTTCAGTTAAACCTTTTTTATGGTTTCTTCATTGAATAATATAATTATGGAAATTTTTTTACATTTTAAATAAATAGTAGTTATCATTAACAACAACCATAAAATAAAAAAGGTATGTAGATGATTTATTTCTAATTACAGTAAAAATAAATCTGTACCCTGTATGAAGTTTTATGTAGACTCAATAGGTTTCTTTTTTATTAAAATATGAATCTGTTTATTCTTTAATTGTTTTCTCTTTCAGATAATAAACATGAAAAATGTATGTATTCATTTCACGTAAAATGAAAGATAAGTGTTGCTTTATAGAGGATATATCTTCCAAGTTCTGAAGAATTAGAGCAATAAACATAAAAAAAAATAAATTGAAAAAATCCCTTTTGGCATGCCAGAAGGCAGAGGTAGATTTCATCGGTGCTAAGTAGGAGGATAAAAAAGATTTCCACCTTAAAGTTAAGAAAAACTTCAAATTTACTCAATACGACAATGGTTGCATGTAAAAAAAAGTTTCAGATGTTTAGCGTATGACAAACCCCATCTTCTTACAATTCCAGCAACATTTTGGTCATCCTTTGCTGTAAGGGTTGGCCATACCAAAAATTGTTTCAGACAAAAGTTTTAGGTAATGTTTAGAGGACTAGCTATCACTTTAAACCGAATTGATACTGTGCTTATTAAAGGAGGTATGATTTTTTTGTCTTCGAAACCCCATTTTTCTACCCTCTAGGCCAATATAACCATCCTAGGTATTTCTAAGTTTTATCAAAAAACTTTACTTAGGTAAGTTTTAGGCCCTTATCCAAAGAATAATAGGAAATCTAAATGAATTCAATATTTTACTTAATAAGAAAGTTATAGTGAGTGATATTTTGCTTTTTTGAAATAGCCCCCCCTTCCATTTCCCCTCGCATGGTCCAATTTTGTCCATTAACAAACTCAACCTATCTTGGGTCGTTATATTTTATGTATCAATTTGAAAGTGATTGGTGCAAAATTATGGCAGTTATCATATCCATAAGAAAGTTAAATATATATTAGATATATATATATATATATATATATATATATATATATATAAATGTATGTATAAACTTTTGAACTGAGTGGTTTTGGGGTCTAGGAGATGTAAAACGCGAAGATTTGTTGAAATTTTCCAGAAGTCGAATCATGGTACCCATTACAATAGGTAACTTTCTTACGAAATCTACCTAAAAGCTAAGTCCAACTTGGCATCAGCTGAATAATCGGAAATATCTTTACCAACTGAGCTACAGAGAATTTTAATTATACGTTTAAATGAAAAAATGATAGAAAAAAATTTTTTTTAATGACTTCTTTCAACTATCATTCATGTTTAATTAGAATTCATTGCTTATAACTTTTTTTTTTCAGAAATACAACCTAACAAAGGAGTATTGGGCAAAGCATTTAAAGCAGATGCAAGAGTTGTGATAGAACATTTAGCGAACTTAAGTATGAATGAAATAAGCAGTTTATCGAAAGAACTCGATTCAGAAAAGTATGTAAATAATTATTTTAATTTATTCATGTACTCTACCTCCATTGAAAGATTTACGATAACTACTAATTTTTTTCTTTTACTTTTTGTTCTTGTTATTAATTTTGATTGCAATATTCTTTGTTCTTATTTTTCATCTACACAATTAGTACGGAACATTTTTATCACTCTGTAATATGAAATTATATTACTAAAATTAATCTTTTTAAGATTCTTATTATTCTTCTGTACTGTTAAATTATATTAAATAATCCACCTAACATAGAATATTAAGATAAGGCATATTAACAGAGAAGAACTTAATTTTTCATGAAAGTACTTTAGTGGGATCCCGCATCATCAGTCATGATTGAAATAATTCCATTATTGAATAATAAAAATTTAAAAATAAAAATAATGAAAATTATATATTAATTTACATGAGTGCTGCTATCTGTTGCAGTTTTTATAAGAACATTCCTTCAAATACTGTCTGATGGTTTATCAAATTTAAATTTTACTTTATTTATACATATAATATTTTTCTAATATTTAATTTTATATCATCTTTATTAATTTCTAATATTTCTAAATTTGTGTTTATTGTTTATTAGCTGGTCTGCCACATTAGATAAATCTAAATGATTACTTTTGTAATTTCTATGATGTTCAAGAAATCTAACGTTAAAGGATATATTTGTTTTCCTATTTAAATACTGTCACAATCATTAATTTAATTTTATAAATTCCTCACAGATTGTTTATTTATTATCACTTTTGTATTTTAAATATTTTATTATGTGGTTAATTTTGTCACGAATGGCTTCAATGGCATGTGGCACTTACTAACCTTATGGTAGCCCTGAAAAGGGCCGTTTTGTCTTCGATTGGCTTCAATGGCTTGTAATTCATAACCTTGAGATGGCCCTGAAAAGGGCCGTTTTTTGTGTTAGCTCTGAGAAGAGCTGTTGGGTTCGGAAGCTGGTCTCTGGCGAAGTCAGGGAGTTGCAGCTCATCCATTGAAGTCAGACCAGGCTTTCCCTCAGCGGCAGTTGGGTCTCCATTACAGCATGGCAGTGGTGGCCCCCAGAATCCCAGTGTCCGGTTGGCATCAGTTGTCCTTTGCCGGCACAGCCGAGGTGGTTCTCCCTGAGCGATTCCACACTGGGCCGACTACTCCTGTTGAGTCCGCCGGCCAGGGCGATTGAAGCCCAGCAAGCTGGAGCAGGAAGGTAGCGTCTGCGTCCAGCAGCATCTGCGTCCAGCAGCTCCCTTGGTGGGTTGGCCAGGCCTGTTGCTCTGGCAGGGATGTTGCCATCCGTTGGGAGATCCCACATTGAGCCAGCCAAGGAACTTCTGTCTTTTTCCATCTCCTTCTTCGTCTTCTCCAGGTGGTGGTTGACAATGGATTGAAAATTCACTCTCTGGCATGCTGTTTTATTGGAGCCTGCGAGTGGGGGGGGGCTGCAGTGCCGCTATGGTGGGAGAACTGCGCGGCGGTAGTGATGCTTGTATCAGTGCGTTCGTATAATGTGTCTCAGCTCACATCTGAGTTGCTATACCGTGTTCATCCACCGATATTAATTAGGCATATATGTGGTAACAGTTTATATGCTGGTGGTTTAAATATTACTTTATTGTTAGTTTTAGTAATATGTTCAATGGTGTTATCAGTTATTTATTATGTATAATTTTTCACTCTTTTGTGTCTTATTATGTATTGGTTGTAAGGTAGTTATTTTTTTATTGTGTTTTGATAGTTATTTTTTTATAAAATATATTTAATTGAAGTAGTAACATAAAAATTGTTGACTGCTATAAGTTTTATGATGTTTATTTAATTATTTAACTTTTCTTTGTTATTATGTGTACAAGGTTTGGCTAAAAACAAAAACAGATTAATACTAAAAAACCTTTATTTTTTATTCTTCACAATGTTAACATTATCCTCTTTGATATACTTCCCTCTATGACCCATATACTGCTCCATGTGAATTTTCCATTGGTCAAAGCAGGTGTGAAATCATTTTCATGGTCTTTGTCTTTTACAGCTTCAGCTGTCTCAAATCTCATTCCTTTCAGTGCTGATTTCACCTTGGGGAACAGAAAAAAGTCACGTGGGGCAAGGTCCGGTGAATAGGATGGTGGATGTTTCGACACAGGGATCCCATGCTTGGTCAAAAATGTCTTGACGGACAAGATTCCTTTTGTTCAAATGTGCGATTCTGTGGCACAGTTTTTGAACGTAATTTTTTCATGTTAAAATTCTCGTGCAAAATCAGCTGAACAGATTCTTTGTCGATTCCTATCATTTCAGTGACTGCGCAAATTCTCAGCCAACATTCTTTTTGGACAAAACAATTTGAAAATTTAGAATTTCACTTTTCTTAGTTATGTATTTTAGGTTAAATTTTCACATAGCACTGTTGGTGTATATATAATATATAAATAATGAAAGTTCAGCTTACCAACAATTATAAAATGTTTAAATATATTCTAGCGCTTTTGGGCCTTCATGGAATATCTATATAATCAAGTATAAACTATTAAGTACAACTATTCACTTAAAATAGTTTAAACTGGAATAAATGAAATAAAATAAAATAAACCAAAATTTTATAAATACCTAATTGATTGTCATTGTATTAATAGTACAGGATTATCATAAAAGAATGGTGCGGATATGAACATGGTTTAAATTAAAACAGAATTACTTACAGTTTATGTTTTTTATTTTTCAAATTTGTCGTCTCAAACATTTTCTTACATAATTAATAAATTTCAAAATGTGCGCCCTTAGTCGCTCAACAAATGTCCAAACGATACTCAACTTCTCTCCAAACATTAGTTAACATTTCTTCGTTAATGGTTGTCATTGCTTCATTAATCCTGTTTTTTAAGTGGTTTAGGTCGCAAATATTTTGTGTATAAACAACGCTTTTGATGTACTCCCACAAGAAAAAATCCAACATTTCAACAGCAAAATTGTAATGTTTTACACCATCATTGGGTTTCAATTCCTGCAGTATCTGGATTTTATAAGCGTGTAATTTCAGTTTTTTATGTAAAACTTTGTAAACTGTTGAAAAACCAATGTTTCTAAATAACAGAAAATCCACTAGCCACACCCACATGCAAATTAATTCAAAAACTCTTTCTCATGAGAAACAACTGTTTCTATTTTAGGAAGGTCAGGTTAAAATTTATTAAAATCGATGTTAGGAAATACAGATAACGAAAGGGATGCAGTTTTACCAAAGAACAGAAAAGAATGTCAGTTGGAAATTTATTACAAAGAATGCTAGTAGCTTGATCGGAGAGCAGACCACCAAATGAGTGACAATTAAGTAATTTGTTCTGTCGAGCTAGACCTCTGCTTGGAGGGTCTTATACCTACTTGTACCATTACAAAGGAAATGAATTTGTCAACAACAATGACAAGGAATTGAACACATGTTACAAAGGCTGGCAGAATTACTTCTGTTGGAACTATTGGAAGATATAATGGCTAAAATGTATTTCTATATCCTTTTTTAGATGTAAAATATAATGTTATTTTGAAATGTGAATTAGTATTAAAAATTGGCAAATGGGTGCGGGCGCCAAAAGATGAAACGAAGAACACATGGCACCTGTGGGCCCCAGGTTGGACAGCGCTGCTGTAGATCCTTTAAAACTAGATCTCTTGAATATTATAGACATTACAAAAATAATAAATTAAGTTTATCTAATATGGCAGACCATCTAATAAACAATAAACATTCTATTTCCCTTATTAACACAAATTTATAAATATTAGAAATTCATAAAGATGACAAAATTTAAATACATTAGAAACATTTATATTTAAATATATATATACAAACAAAATTTCTATTTGAAAAACCATCAGACAGTGTTTGAAGTAGGTGTTCTTATAAGAACTGCAACAGATAGCAGCATTTATATAAATTAATATGCAATTTCCATTATTTTAGTATTTATTTTAAAATTTTTATTATGCATAACAGAATTATTTTAATCATGACTGAGGATGCGGGATCTCACAAAAGTACTTTTATGAAAGATTAAGGTAAGATATGTTTTATCTCAATATTCTGTACTAGGTGGTTTATTTAATAAAATTTAAATAGAAATTATAAGTAGCAACTACAATTAATGTATATGAAGTGAGGTTAGATTTGTACATTTCTACTTTTCATAAAATCAATGAATTGTGTTCACCAATGTTTTGAAATGCTGTTACTAGTTTATACTACTCTGTGATGTAAATGTTTTAAATTCTATAAGACCAGAATATAATAAATAACAAGATACCATAAATAGTAAGTTACACGTATTATGATGACTTGTGATTGCAAATTGTGTATGTAAAAACAAAAGACTTCTTAAATGCATAAAAATTTTAAAAATGAAAAAAAATTAAAAGAAACACTAAAAGGCACTAAAATTAAGAAGAAAAAATTAATAAGTATGAAATTTCTAAACAAATGTAAAAAAATATTCAGCGTAGGTTAGAGAGATGTTTCTGACACACATAAATATTTTTAATATAATTTTATTCTTGAAAACAAAAAGGAATCTTTCAGAGCAAAATCAAGAAAGTAGATATTGTTATGTAACAATATCTGGCCTCTTTTAATTAAATGCTTTATTATCATTTTAAAATGAATTTTACAGTGATAATGCATTTTACAGTGATCATTTAACTTTGCAAGATACTCTTGATGAGTGATATCATATCAAAAAAAAAAACAAAGTTGACCTTATCTGTAAATTTTTATATGCTTTTTTGAGTCTGGAGGTGATTTTCCTATTGAACCATAAGGTTTTTACATAGTCTTCAACTTAGTAGTTTCTGTAATAGAAATTAACTGAAAATAACATTTTTGACTAATACGTTGCTCCTTAAAAAAAATTCTTTACCTTAAAAATTAGTGTTCATGAAATCATATTTACTCCAGTTGCTGTAAATTGTAAACTAAGGATCATAAATGATTAATTATTGCTGAAGAACCATGTCGTACAGTGCCACTAGCAGAAGAAACATGTAAAATTCACATTAAAAATTATCTTAAAAACGTTAATTTTTTTTTGTGGATTGACTTAAAATTCTTCATTTTGTATTTGATGCACAGTAAATTATTCTGATTTCAGAGAAAAAACTATTGAATTAAGTGGAAAATCATTTAACATAACACCAGATATGATAAATGTTAAAACTTTTGAAAAAACGCTTCATGTTGAAGAATTTGTACCCAGTGTTATTGAGCCATCATTTGGTATCGGAAGAATTATGTATGCTTTATTTGAACACAATTTCCATTGCAGAGAAGGGGATGAACAACGATCGGTAAGTTCATCAGTTATATATTGAATATATTTAAACTAGATTTCTTGAACATTATAAAAATAATGAATTAAGTCACAACAATAATATAGTAACACTAATATTTTGCCTGTCATAGTTATTCAAGATTTACTTTTTTAGATAAAGAACATCTATAGCTATAAAACAGCTAAAAACCATTCTTGACTGCTGTTCTGATAGTAATCAAAATGTTGAAAATTTCTGGTACTTCTCCAAAAACAATTAAAAGAAACGAAAAATAATCTATTGCTACTATATAGACACACACATGTGTGTCTATAATAGTAGCAATATAGACACACGCATGTGTGTCTAAATAAAGTTCATGTATTTTTTTTTGCAGTAAAGATTACAATAAAAATTTTATGTTATACTTCCTTTAGCAACTTTTCTGCAGACGTTTGCTAATATTTATAAATTTTTTGGAAACATTTCTAGATCCCTTCCTTCAGCTTTTTGTCACATCAGCAAATTGCTGATGTGACAAAAAGCTATTGATGACATTCTATGTCTATTGAAAGGATATTGATGAATGTCATCAATATCCTTTTATCACTTTCTTTCCAGAATCTACTTCTAACAATGTAAAATCAGTTGATGCCAAGTTAGGAGAAAATGGTGAATGCCAGGCATCAAGGTATGCAAAGGATTAATGTTCTGTGGCATTTCCAAGCAAAAGAATCCGTTTGTTTACTTTTTTCAGGATTTTTCATTCCAATTGCACTCCTAATGGTAAATAAAGGTCACCAATATAATTCATTTCCTTGTTTATTTTTTGGTATCATGGCGGACAGCACTCTCCAAATAAAAAAGCTTCTAAAACTGGATTTTCTTTGCTCGTCCAAACAAAATGGTATTCTTTGCTGTTCAGATGACAAGATTATTTTACGCTTTTTTTAAAAGTAAAAAAAGTTTCATCTAATATTTTTAAAAAATTGACTTGATCAATAATATGAGTGACTCCTGCCAATAAAATTTGTTTTTTTTAATTTACAGACATTTTTAGATCTATGGGTTGACGAACATAATGCATTTTCAGATAATTATGGAGAGTTCTGTGGCACTTCCCCACTGATGTTCCAAGTTTTGCTCATATTTCTTCAACAAATTTTCTTTCATTATTAAAAAAAAAATTTGGCATTAATTTGTGATCCTCCACTAGGATCACAAATAGAACCTTCAAAAAAACTTTCCTCAATGAAGAGCTTGTTTTTCATTTTACATGCTTTTTCAAATAACATTAATGCCTTGATAGTATTTTTTGAAATAAAATGGACATTTCAAATCCATAATAACATGCATGTGACATGATGTCACATGTTGAAGTCAGAACACAAAGCTATGGATCAACACATGCTGTTGTTGGAGAGAAAACAAGTACATGATGCTGACTATTGTGATTTTATGAACAGTAACCTTTGATGCAATTCTTTTACTACAGTTATTCAGACAAAGATGTCAATTTCAGGTACTTATTGAAACTATCTTGGATTTGTAATTACAGTTTCTTCTGGTAAGAATTATGTATTTATGCATATTTAAACAATACATTATATTATGTTAATTATACTTTACTGTATTTTTTTATTTAATTTTTTCAGTTCTTTTCTCTTCCAACCGTTGTGGCCCCACTGAAGTGTTGCATTTTTCCACTTAGTGGCAATGCTGAATTCCAGCCATTTGTCAAAAAATTGTGTAAGTGAAACAGTTTTACTATTATTAGATATACACTCCCAAATAAGATAAGACATTTTTGCAGTTGCGGCTTTGATTTGTGATTTCTGGAACTGAAAATAGTTACGGCCACATTTTGACTCTTGTTAGTTAGCAGAAGTTTAATTAGCTGAATGGTCAACATAAGTTAAACAGTTATTTATTTTATTCCATTGTGAATTGTGATGTTTTATATTAACATAGTGTCATAAATGTTCTCGAGTGTGTTAATTATTGTTTATAGACTATTACAAGTGTTACTCTTCGATTGAATTAGAAATTACTTTCACAAATTCTAGCGATTTTAATGGCTTTCTACTTTATGTAGAGTTTTATTCTACATACAGATACTCCAGCATTTAAAATTAGTTAAATCAACAAAAAAATTCTGAATTCAACATAAAGAATTTTTTTTAACTTGCTACCCAATTCTAGAATTAAATAATATTTTATTAAATTGTTGCAATTGCATCAATGTAGTTTGATTTACCATGTTGAAATGAGATATGTTTGATGAATCACCCTGATAGAAAGAAAATTGTACAAAGTTTTATTTTATTACTAGGTATAGTACATGTATCATTTAAGACCATAGTGATTTTTATAAAATTGTAAAAATTTTATTTTTTTTCTTGACCAGTTTGTTAATACACTTTCTATGAAAATATGTTCAAATTACTGTTCAGTTATCTCAGAGAAATATGAATACTTTTATTTTAAGTAAAGATAGTTTTATTAAAACTGTTTTACTGTTAACAAAATAATTCGGCTTTGTGTATAACTACAATAAATTTTTTTTTATTTTACAGCAATCGCTTTGACCCAGGTTGATGTGTCGCATAAGGTAGATGATTCTGCTGGCTCAATAGGAAGACGTTACACCAGAAATGATGAAATTGCTGTACCGTTTGGAATTACAGTAGATTTTGATTCACTTAATGAGCCTCATTCGGCAACATTGAGAGAAAGAGATTCCATGGGACAGCTTCGTATTATGGTAAAAATCAAAATACTTAAGATGTCTGAACTGATTACTTTCAGATGTTAACAATGTTTTCAGATCATTTTCTCTAATTCAGAGTAATGCAAAAGCAAGCATATTTTGTGCTCAGGACCATATTGTTCAGGAAGGCCTTAACATTAAAAAAAACAAAAAAAAAAAAAAACAGTTTTCTGTCATATAATACCTCTTTGCATATAGCTCCAGTACTGATGTAAGGCCAATTCTATATGTTTGTCCGTTATTTTAATATTTTATTTAGATAAAATAAAAAAATAAAAGATAAAAGCTACATTTAAATCATATTATTCTGCTATGTTTATTTTAGATTAGCAAAAAATTTCAAGTAATCATTTGATAACATATTTTTAGGAACCAAAACTGAGATGCTATTTTTTTCTTTTTTCTGTTTAGTTTTCAGAACCATTCAGATATCATTAGTGTATTATTCCTGTGTGTTGTTTGCTTTACCTGCCTCTTAGTGCAAGAAAATTAGGTTTTATTAATAAAACTTATATAAAGCATTAGTTAACTTTTATATATATATATATATATATGATCCTTAAATACTTATATTTTAATGATCTAAAAATTTTACACTAGACATATTTGCAGGGATTTTATAAGATTGGTAATAAGTGATTTTTCAAGAAGAACTTGAAAACTAAACAATGTATATATATAAAAAAAAATGTATTTCGACTCATTTTTCTGTAAAAATGAGACAAGTTATTGTAATTTGAAAGCAAGAATATTAACCCTGAAGAGCAGTTTTAATGTTTTCAACCTTTTTGATTTGTGAATAACTAGAAGAGTTTAGAAAAAAAATCACATCAGATTTTTTTTTCAGTTTTTTATTGCCTTAAAATAAAACTTTTTATTCTAAATAATATAAGGTAAAAATTGAACAAGTTATAGTAAGTGTTACACATCTTAAGTGTGCTCTCTTAAGTAAAGTCCTTTTATTAGTTATAGAAATTGAAGATAATATTCAAGTACTGTAGTTTTTTATAATAATTTTACAGTTAAATCACTTTAATTGTACATGAAAACATACTGACAATTACATAACATTAAATTATTTATTAATACAATGTGTAAAAAATTACAAAATTTAAGTTTAAAAAATATCTTAAAATGATTTTTTGAAGATTTTATTATTTTCTTCTGTTGACTCATTCACATCATTTATATTAATCCTATTTAAAATAAAGTTATTGTTCAATTGAGTCGCTTCTTTTTACATTGAAGGAAGGTAAGATCCTTGATGTACTTTGCATAGATTTGTGCAACTTTGTCAAATTTTGATCCACACCACTAACAAAGAGCAATTGCTGTAAAACTATAAAATATAAACTTTAAAATTGATTCTAAGATAGCTTTTTGTTTAGATTTCAAAAAATCATGTTTTCTTTCTCATCTTCAATTTTTGCAATCTTGCTATGGAATTATTTTTGGTCAGTCAGTTTGATGGTAACATACAAATGAATGTGAAACAGCAGTTAGAGATGTTTGTAGGGATTCTAGCTTAGCAATTTTTTTATTTAGTTTTCTTTCAAAAATAAAAAAAATGTATTTCATCAATCTTTTTCATCACATTGAAAGGCTCATTAATGTTATGTAATGTATAATGTATGTTATGTATATGTATGTATATTAATGTTAATGTTATGTTTTACAAATCCATTAATTTTTTTAAAAAATTGGTCTTGGTCTGTAAAAATGAAAAGAATTTGTTTATGAATTGCACTTTATTCTAGGATTACCAACCACTGGAAGCATTCACTAAAAGATTGAAGGGTTTCAACAATTTATGCTTTTTTTTTGAGCTTGCAGTTTTAGATTACAAAAATAAAATCACTATAACACTGTAAGCAGGTATGTTGTACTAACAGATCCATCAGTTTTCAAACATTATTTAATAATCAAAGGATCTGTTGGTATAAATTATTGTCATGAATTCTAAATTTGTTCCTACATGAAGAGATGTATAACAGTGTATTTTTCACAATACCAGAAACTATGATCTCATTTTTAACCGTTCTGTTACTGAAGTATTTATGAAAAAACCACCTGATAAGTGTCTTTAAATTTCAATTATTGTTATGTTTTATATCTGTTCTGTGCAACCTAATTGTTAGTTACCCACTTGCTTTTGTAAAAATTTTACATAATTACTAATATCTAAAGTACTGTTTTTGTCTTTTTCTCAGCTGGATGAACTTCCAAGCGTTGTTGCAGATTTGTCAAATGGAAAACTTTCGTGGTCTGAAGCAGCACAGAAGTATCCTAAGTTTGAACAGCAAGAAAGTACCAAAAATGCCTAAAGCTTTAAAGCTTGTTAAAATTAAAAAATGCTAAATAATTATTAATTCCAATAAATAGAATTTATACATCCAATTTTTTTAAATTTTATTTTGTGTTTTATCTATTTTAACAGTTCATTTTGTAGAATATAGTTCATATTATAGTACTAATGAAGTACTATTAAGGTTTGATTTTCTCATACATTGCAGTGTTTGAATCGTTTATTAATTTTGTGATGGTATGAGTAGTTATTTCATTTTTTTAAGTTATGTATTTGTAAATTCTTTATTTGAACATTTAAATATTTCAGCGTTCAATTTTATATTACAAAAATTCTTTAAAAAATCTGTCCATTATCCTATTCAAATAGTAAAAGTACATTTTTTTAGTTTACACGTACTAATGCATAAATTTATTATTAGAAATTAGTAAACATTTGAGATGGAAAAGGAATTGTTCTTCTTCAGTGTCAAGTTAGATCAGGGAAGCCAAATGAGCATTGAGGCTAATGACCATGTATTTAATTAAATTTTGCACAAGTTAAAAGTTACTTTTTTTTATTATATTGGAAAAAAATAATCTGTGTTTTTTAAAGACAATCTTAACTTTTTACATCTATAGATTACACTCTGTCTATTACATAGAGCTATTCCTGCAGGTTTTAATCTTAAAAAGGTTTTGATCTTGCATTTCTCTTTCTATTAGCCCAGTCCTGTGTTTTGTAATAACATCCAAACTTGGCTCATAAAAGCAGAACCTGCTGCTGGAAGAAACAGTATCCCAGAATTCATTTTGAAATACTTTATTTCATGAGAATTACCAGTAATATAGTAATCTGATTAGTCAATATGTCTAGTTGAGTTTAATTAAGGATCTATTTCCAGATATGGACCATCATGTTCCCATAACAGTATAAAAAAATTCTTGCTCAGTTTTCTATTTTTTTTAGTCACCTACAAAACATTTTATTTGAGAGGGTTTCTTTTGAAAAAAAGGACATTAAAAAACTGCTTGTTTATAAAGCTCTAATTCTTAATGCTGTACTTTGACTAATTGTAAACTCATGTTATCTATTACAAAGTGTATTATACTTTGAACTGATTATTATTCATTATACTGTTTACAGAGTCTAAAACTACTGGATACTTCATCCAGTGCAGCTCTTAAAGGCTGTGATATTTGCTACAAATAAAATCACAGCTTTGCTTAAATTCGGTTTAATATAGCAGGTGAGTGAGTGGAATCAAGCTACACAAAAACTAAAAATTATCATTTAGTTGTCTCCATTTACAAAGGTTCTCACTCCTTGTATAAAACCAGTTCTCAAGCATCTAAGAGACTGTCTCACTTCATATGGGTGTTTATGGAACTCTCATAAAGCTGGCCTTTGCTTTTCAAACTTATAAGAAAGCTCTTTCTGAATTAGATTTTGGTTACCTGTATAGTTGTATAGTAGATGGTATAGGTTAGTTTCTTGCTAAAAATTTTTCTTAAAATTGCTTAAAATGAGACTAGGATCACATAAACTTCACTTTGCCCTATTTTATTATTTTCATTATGTATCTTTTGTAATCAGCAAGAACTGGATTGTACTGCCATCAAATAATTTCATCAAAAAACTATATATAATGCTTTGTCATGGATGGATGTATATTATTATTAATTAATACAGCACGAGAATTATCAAAATAAACTTACAATTTATTTAAAAATTGTTCCTTATCACTTTGTCTGTGACACATAAGTTTGTACATATTTTTATTTATTAGGTCAACATTATTTCTCATTAAACTGGAAAGTGATTTAATAAAGGACACTCTAAATATGTACACAGATTATCTCTGAAAGGTATAACTCAAACTATCGTATAGGTTTACATTGAGGGCATGAATATGTAAGAAATTAAAGGTTATTAAAGCATAATATAAAGCAATAATGCTTAATTAAATTTGCCAAGGAGTTGGACAACTTTTTCATGCCTTTCTTAAATAATTTTAAACAGCTATTACTTATAATTGCAAATTAAAGGTAAAAAAACACACGTGTCAAGTTTTATTGAATAACATAATAAACCTGATAAAAACGTGACTAATTCAAACAAATATTCAAATAAAAAATGTTAAATGTAAATTTTGGAGGTTATCATTAATAAAATGTTTACTGTGGTAAAATATGACCACAGAAACAAAATACTAATTCATTTGATGCCTAAATTTATGAACACCATATTTCATTTATCTTATGAACATCGGTATTTTTTTTACCTATTAAAAAACTAATATAAACAAAATTTAACTGATAAAAACTACTGAATTCATTAATATATACTTAACAAGAGTTTACACTCTTAAAATCATCATTCAAAATTATTCAACTGTCACTTGGGAATTCAATTGATGCAGCAAGATTGATTTCATATCTGCCAGACTGAATTCCAATTTGACTCCCAGTCTGGGTTTAGCATTTTAATGTCAGTTGAAATTTAAACTCATCAATAAACAAACCAAAGCTTTTGAAGGAACCATCCAATAAAAAATAAAATGTGCATTAGGATATGGGCAAAATGCTACAGTTAAGTGGACTTAAAACTACACCATTCAAAACCTGTAATTAATTAATTTATTGTGATAATAATAGTAATTCACCTAATATTTTACAATAAAATTCAGTTCTTTCTCAGTAAATTCGAACAGTTTTATGATGAAAAAGGGGTAAAGAAGATTTCCCTTCTAATGGGATACACAAAGGAAAGAAAAACAGACACATCTTTTTTAAAAACTGTATTATAAAATTCCATTACTGGTAAAACATGTACTAATGGTTATTATTTGTCATATATAACTGTCTACAGACTTCTGACATAGGTAAATCAGAAACAGGTGGAATACCACAATCACGGTTTTGATTCATTCTAAAATTATGCGGATGTGGATGAATAGCATATTTATCTGTCAATATTCTAATATCATCCATAGGTGGAACTAATGTTAAATTAAGTGCTGGATAAAAACAAAATATAAATAATGAAAAAGTTACTAATAAATGGATTGGTATTGCTATTGCCCAGTATTTTTGAGGCCAATAAGTCAAACCCATTGCATGAAGTACTGAATCAGGTACAAATGCCCAAATCAAAAATATACCAAATGCTGTGTAAGATCCCAAGTAGAGTGCAAATCCATAATTGGCACGACTTGGAGTAGGAGCAGGAGTATTTTCTGGCATATTCTGGAAATAAATAAAATAATATTAATATTTTTATATAAATTTATACATTCATTTTTCTTTACTTCCATTTTAATATTCTTATCAACTAGTTCAGATAATTTTGAACAGACGTAAGTAATTAAATGCTTTTTTTAATAATTAGAATTAATTTGTTCTTTCAGTTATGTTTGATTAAAATTACAGTATAAAAAAAAGTGAGTAACATATTACACATGTTGCGCTACTAATATCCATTTTGTAATACATTTATTAAAGAAATATCGATTTATTTACAAAGTAATCCTTACAAAACTTTACCACAAAAAAAATAGAACAGAGATGAAGTTCTTTTTTTTTTTTAAGAAAAATGTTATATGAAAACAAGTGCTGATCTTGTAAAGTTTTTATACACAAAATTACAAATTCTTATGACAGATTGCTACACTTACTTAGCATGAAATAGTAGTAGAGCATTCTTAGTGAAAGCCATTCATCAACATATTCACATACTTAATTTAACATTACAAACTATAAATACAGAGTATACTAAAAAATAATGTCAGGGGTTTAAAGCTATTTAATATCTCATAATTAATAAATAATTTAATATCTTTTAATAATGAATCATAAATAAAATGAAAGAAACCCTCTTAAGTTTTCCTTACAAGTGTTCAATGTAAGCACCTTTTGTCACACAGCACACATATCCAACTGAAAGGATTGTTTGTTCCATATTTTAACTGGTATGTCTGTAGTAATGGAACCAACAGCTGCTTCAATCATATGCCTCAAATCGGATATATCAGTAGATAACAGAAGTACATACACAAGGGTCTATAAGACCGCAAAAGGAAAAAAATCATATCCTGTACAGAGTTATGCCAGCGAGCACTATCTTATTGCCAAATAAAATTCATTGGTCCATCATGCAGTTGAGAAAAGAGCAATGTACGCAGCATATCCAAATAAACAACTCCTGTTACACTTACCTCAGTGAAAAATAATAGCCTGTAAACTTACCGTTGATATATTACAGAGAAAATGTTTAATTTTGAGGAGTCCATAATGTGCATTAACTTTTCTAATAGACTCATTACTAAAAAATTTGATCAAGAAAGTTGTCATCTTCATGCTGCAATATTTTGAAGTAGGGACGCACAATGTAGTCTGTAGTCTTCAAAGCCTTTATCAGCTGTAAATGGTAAGAATGCATTTCCCTAAAACAATTTTTTAAGATTATGCTGGAAAGATTCCCTGACATGTTAAACACTCCCAGACACTCTTGGTTGTCCCATACTCTTTCCTTTAACATACTGAGGTCATTCAAACTGATTATGCCACTCACAAATACTACAGTCATTTGGAGGATCACAATTAAACTTTCTATGGAATGACATTGAATTATAAATACAGATTCACATTTAGCAAACTACAAAACAAAGAAAGCTTTCTATTCAGGAGTCACCTGGACAGAAAGTCTTCTAATGGCATTGTCAAGCAGAAAGACAGCAATCACTCTATGGCCATTCACTCAAATTAAACTGCTCTTTGATGCTAGCCTTAAGTTGTTAACACTACCTCATCTAAGAGATATAACAAAATCCAATATTCTTTTTTTTCTACACTAGGTGTACTTTTAATACTATATAAAATGTTTTATGATTAAATAATGTTTTATATGCTTTACTTAAGGTTAAATACATACATATTCAACACTCCTACTCAACAAAAATATATATTTAATATATTCCAAATTAAGTTTTAATTGCTTAAAAATAAAAAAGGTAATTGAGATTTAACTATTCTAAAGAGTAAGCCTAAAAAAGAGCTTAACCCTTCTAATGAGTAAATAACAGTGATATAAATACAATGTTATTTACAAACATTTTCTAAAATAACTTAAAAGCAATAAAATCCTTATTAATGTTAAAATTATATATGAGATGTAACTGGTAAGTTAAGACAAATGTCACCACTGCCCAACAGGACGAGATAGGTTTGCTTGCGGGTGTGTAAGGGAAAGCTTGTTTTGTCCTTGAAACATCCTGAAAAGTTCATCACAATAGCTTTTTTCAATAAAGAGTGGCATCCTGGTGAGTAAAGATGTGTTTTTGGTACTTGGTAGATTACTGATTTTGCAAAATGGAACGAGTATGTAAAATTTTGTTTGAAAACCATAAAATCAGCTTCTTCAGAGACTAATGAACTCTTAAAAACAGATTTTGGTGATAAATATCTGGGCTGGTAAAATGTTATCTGGTTCAACAGATTAAAGGATGGCCACAAACCATTTGAAGATGACCCTTGTCTAACCGGCCGACCAATTCAAAAACATGAAAGTTTGGAATTTAGTGTGCACTGACTACAGACTTACAATTAGGGAGATGGTTGATGAACTGACTTTAAATTTCTACGCAGTTAAGTCAGTTTTAAGTAAAGATTTGAACATGTGTCGAGTGGCTGTAAAATTCATTCCGAAACTGTTGTCAGACCAAAACTGACCCAGATTTGTTAAATAGGATAATTACAGGCAACAAATTATGGGTATGACCTAGAAACAAAGGCACAATCATTGCAGTTGAAGGGTCCAAGTTTACCACGGGTGAAAAAAGTTTGACAATGTTGGTGGTTTTCTTTAGAATCTATAAGTATCATGCATCACAAATTTGCCTCTAGGGAGCAGACAATCAACCAGGAATATTATAAGTGTCCTTTAGTGTTTGTGAGTAAGAAAAGGCCTGCACTCTGGCTCACAGAGCACTGGTTCATTGTGCATTCTCGTTTGCAGAGTTTATTTGACTCAATTAAAGGAAAATACAAAGAGAGTTTTTAATACACTTAAGAAGGAAAATTTCCAGGAATGCTTTTAAGTGGAAACACCACTGAAGTCTATGTGGGGACTACTTTGAAGGAGATCCATCACAATAGCCTTTAAGTACTGCAATTTTGAAATTACAAGCCCAATCTTAAAACTTACCAATCACACTTCATATTATTTAAAATAAAGACTGTCAAAAAAATAAATAAATACAGGGAAATGTGCTACCAAAAAATGTTTAGAGCTAAGTGACATCCTGTGGTGCATGGAAGCTCATTTACATGTTTATAGAAAGTGAAACATTTTAAAAAAAACCTTTAACCATATTTTGTCTTGCTGATATCTATAAAGGACTAACCTTTTCTAAGCAGCCTTTCTTCAATCTATGGAGTAAAATAAGAATACTGTTTTGTAGTAGGTGGTCCAAATCTCTTAACAGTCTCGATAACTAATATTAAGTAATCCATAAAAGAATTTACAGCTGTACGTAACTCTTTAGCACCAGGGCCAGTAAATTTCCTAGAAAATCATGAAGTAAAAAAAAAAATAATAAATAACATTATAACTAAGGAAGTTAGTTTTTAGTAAATTTCTGTAATAAAATTATAAAAATCAGAATTGATACATTAATACAAACTGTTACCTTTATTTTTGAAAATAAAGACAGAAAAATTTTATTATCACATTTCAGTAACCAGTTACGAAAATTAAATGTTTATTACAAATCATTTCATTAATAAAATTATTAGATGAATATGACACATTTGAACATAAAAAAATGAACACAAACATCTATGAAAACATTTCATTTTATCAAATGCAATATAGCATATCACAAAAGCATTTTAGTTTCTAACAAAGAAAAATTTAACATATTAACTGATATGGATAAAAAAAATTTGTTAAAAAGTTGTATTCAAATTATTTCTTTAGAAAAGAACTACCTAAGTGGAAGGTAGATAATGACTGAGAAGAGATAGGTAAGACAAATGTGGTTGAAATGTTTATTGAAAAAATAAAATCGTGGCCAAAAACATTTTAAGAAAAAGTATACTGGTCAGTTATTTTTCTTCCTGCACTCTATAAATATTTGGCCATATTATTTTACTTAAAATCCAGTGAAATTAGACAAAATATTGGAAAATAGTTACAAAATGACAACAAACAAATTTTTTTTAACTATACTGTGTTTTGTAGCAAATCAAAG
The DNA here is from genome assembly GCF_047948215.1 of Lycorma delicatula. Lineage (NCBI taxonomy): Eukaryota > Metazoa > Arthropoda > Insecta > Hemiptera > Fulgoridae > Lycorma > Lycorma delicatula. Next base: position 85,025,953 of record NC_134456.1, on the reverse strand, counting down.
TTCTTTTTTTTTAATTGAAGTGTTTTTGAGCAAAAGAAAGGAATTCTCTTTTCACTTTATATCCTTAAACTGTAAATATTTTAACACTAGAACGTACAGGCAAAAAATACATACTTGAATTCACAGATGGGGTGCTACAGCATCCCAAGAAATATACATTTATATCCTTATCAAAATTAATTTTATTGATAAACGTTACCTAGAACTGAATTACAATGGAAAAAATTATACAATATAGATTATTTAAAACACAACTGGCAAACATCTACTTTATGTTCATTACAAATTGGTTTGTTACAAAACATTTAAGTTTTCCTGTCTTAACAACTGGGGCATTCACTACATCTTGCTTGTTTTGGATGTTCTTTTTTATTTTTATTGGTCACTGATACAACCTCAACACCAAGGACATTTTTTTATGCTATCAGATAGGTTTTTTAGCCGCTCCTCCATGTACAGCTTAGCTAACTGCAAACAAAGTTCCTTCAAAACTTCTTTTTGTCAGGATATTTATTTTTATACAGAACATATGCACTGATACCAGCTTGATCTAGCACACGGTAGAGCCCATCTTCTGGTTTTCCTGCTGCCACTGAATAAATGGTTTAACTGGTAAAATGCATCTACTTCTGTTTTACTTTCATTATAGAAATTTATAATTTCAGGTCTTTTTGTTACTGGATCTTGATTTATCATCATGCATGTTTGAGAGGAGTATGACACTTTTCCCCTTCTTTGGAAAAAACTTACTAATGTTTTTCACCCATCAAAGACAAAACTTTATGAACATATCTCTTTAGTTCTTGATGGTAGAAAAGAAGAAGGAATTTCTCTTGTTGTGACAAAGTGTCCCAACAATTGTTAGACTGTAATCATTCAACATGGTTTCTGCGAGTGAGATGACCTAACCTAACCAAAGTAACATAAAAAGCTTATAGAGTGCTAGCAGTGGCCAATAAAAGAACTACTAGGATGCTCCAGAATCGATCTGTGCATTCCAGGGTTGAAATAGAAATCAATCCTGAACAATAATACTTTCTGTAATAAATACTACTCTCATTAACTATCTTTCCAGCTTAAAGGAAGACAGTTTCATAAATAAAAAGCAGTAAAAAAAAAACATTGATATATATAAATACATTGGACTGAGGAAAAGTTTCTTTGAATTTTAATGCAAAATTAAAACAAGGTTTTTTCATACATCAAATGAAGTTTATTAAAGCAAATGTGTTCTGAACGACTAACTTTTAACATTTTTGAGGTAAAATCATAATACCTTCACAGTAGAACTTCTGTGTTTTCTGGACAGAAAACTCTTGATAGGTAATTTTCACAAACAACTTTATACTATTTCTTCCTCTAGAGACCAAAAAAAAAATGGTAGTCTGAAAATGCAAGGTCAGGATAATAAATGGTGGTTGTATTAAAACTTCTCAGCCAAATTCTACCAATTTTCAACAGGTCACCAAAGATGTGCAAGATCTTCCATCATGATGGAAGATGACACCTTTCCTACTTATCAATTCTGGTTACTTTATGTTCATTGCTGGGAGTAATCTTCCAAACTGTTAATAGTAGAGATTAGAATCATTTGATCGAGCAGCAGGTCAGTGAATTCTTTTCCAGTTTGCAGCATGACTTTTCTTGATGTCAATTCTGGCTTTACCACCATTTGCAGAGCTTCAACTGTAAATCTTTTCTGTACATTATTGGTGTACATACACCAATAATCACCTTTTCATAACATTTAATGAGCCATTTCAAAAATAGTTGGATTTCATTACATTTTAGCAAAGATTCGCAGATGAAAATTTGATCCCTTAAATTTTTTATTGTTAAATTATGGGGCACGAAACATAGAAGCAAAGTAGTTTTAAACTGTTTTGTAGTCAATATTTAGTTTGTTACTGATATCATGACTACTAATGTCAATCCAATCTTCCTCCATTTTTTTCCACAATTTTGACTTCTCAGTCAGTGACCAATTAGAGTAATATGCATCATTGACTTCGAGATTGAAAATATTTGAATCAGCTTTGTGCCATACATTCTGAAAGCTGCACCGTGTTTGAATCAGCTTTGTGTCATACATTCTGATACTGATATCAAGTTCACAAACATGACAAATTGTTTTTGGAGCCGAGTTGTGTTCTTCACTTTCTTACAATTAAAATTTCAAAATGTAACAGTTTTCTTTTTTATTTTCACACACTTTCAAGACAATAATTTTTAAATAAATTAATATATCATAACCCCCAGCTTTCAAAAGCACCAAAGTGTTGCCAGGTTTGATTAATATTACCAGAGTTATGTGATCCTATAGCTACAGAGAATTTGAAGAAAAATTTTCCTCAATCCAATATATATATATATATATATATATATATATATACAGCTCTAAAACAAAATACTCTATTTTCTTATATTTAAATACTAATTACTAATATTTTGTTTGCAGAATCTGTGTAACTTACGCTATAACTTTGTTGCCTTCAACAGACAAAACTTTCTGAACATTACTTCTAGGAGGTTCCTTATCAACTCTTAATGTATTATACACTATTTCTGCTTCAGTGTTTCCTGGAAATGGGACTTCCAAGCAGCTAAATAAATTGAATTAAGGATGAATTAAAAAATAAATAATACTCTGTAAAATTATTTTTAACCCACAAAAGTCAATATACAAGATGGTAGGCTGGTCCTCTTTTATATCTGAGAACTGGTCTTACGAATTTCTTAAGTCACCTTGGCCTAAATCTAATTTTTTATTATTATTTAATGCCAAAAAAAGTCCAATATTTTATTTTTATTGTATGGTATAAGGTCCGCTTCAGTACTGAATTCTACTGACAATGTTGGAACAAGTTACAGTTAGCTAACTCACAACCAAATTTGAATTATTACTTTCTCCTCAATTTGTATCATTAAAACTAAAATTGATAAAATTGTTCTCATCATTACACTCATAGGACTTTACTAAAATATGTTATATCTCATAAACATGTATACTACAGGATAACTGCACCAGTATTTCACAAACATAAATAAATTTGTAGATGAACAGGTTTTTAATTGTTTTGCTTTATATTTGTTCTACACAAAAATATATAAACAAATTCATTAGTACAAAATCATAATCAGTTATTACTGGTCCCATCTACGTAAAAATAATAGATCTTTTGAAAGACTGTGGGTAGGATATGCATCCCTTCTCATGGATGGTGTCTTTTCTCATTATATATACTTTTACCTTATCTTTGACCCATTCTTGCACAATCTAAGTTATCTGCCTTAAGTTTCTGCCAGTTCCACCTTAAAGGTAACTGACCCTACCCTAATGTCAGTAAATCTCCTTTTCTGTAATCTTGTGGGACAGATTGTGGCTTGATCTTGTAAATCTGTTTCCTGAATGGTGAATGCATTAAGAATCTGGAAGATGAAATGCCTGTAAGAGGTAACACTAAGCCAACTGGTATCAAATATTAGTAAGAAGTTGTGTTGACATTCGAAAAATGTATTCACAATACTGAACTCAATATTGGTCAATTTTTGACAATAAAATTACAGATGCTGGCTTCTAGATGGCCACAGTAACAGTAAATTTATATACTTTTTTTAAATAATTGATATCTAGTTGCTATACAGAGAGAAATATGTAATTCTAACAACACTTTCTCAAATTTTTCTGAATTAAGATAGTAATTTTGTTGCATTTGTTAAATTTTTTATTCATTCTTTTCTCAATGCGGTAAATTGTCTTTCTAGTAAAACTCATTTAAGTCAACTGTATCTTAATAAAATTCATTTCTCTGACTTAAGCCTTCAGATCAAATGATACCTGGTTTGCTCTGTAAACCATCAAATTAAAAGTAACCATTTTATTAAGCATATGATAAAAATTATTATTGATGATACACCAATCGCACGCATAAAATAAGTTTGAATGTTGAAGATAAATTTAAACCCATCAAAAGAGCAAGCATTTATAAATTTGATCTGTAAAGAAAACAATAACTGTAATTTCAGATTTATAGGATAAAGAAACTAAAATAAAGAACCATTTGGCTCATTAAAAACTAAAAGATCACAGAAATTCACCGTAATATTACCATCGCATTGGCAATGGTAATATTATGGTGGTACTCCACTCTAACAGCATATCACATTTATAAAATAATTTTCATGAAGTTTCCCTTTGTGATTAAATCAGTGTCAAACTGGGGACCTGTATCAACAAAGATGGAGAAAGGTACGGATCATGGTATATTTACCTTTAACAAATACTTTATCAAATGTACTATTTTAGTACATAATTTAGTACTATAATTCAAGTCCAACTATAACTACTCAATAACAGATTATTGTCTCTAAATGTTTTGTATGTAAGAGCACCTGTATTAATAAATATGCTAGCATGTCTAAATTACTGATTACATACTTTAATCAAAAGTTGACTAATTCTTGTAATATGAGTGGTGACAGTTCTGGTAGTAAACCATACTTGTATATCTCTATGCTCTTTATACCACAACTAAAAGGAAATTTAACTACATGTTAACTTAGCAGTTTTAAGTATGTAACAAAGTAATCCTAACAAGAATTGTCTCTTGTAGAGTTTGTAAAATATTATACTACATAGCTATAAACGTGCTACCCAAAAATATGGAATAGAATAGTCAATATAGGAACAAACAAAAATTACCTACTTAAAAATAAAAATATGGTAAAACTTTTGAATAAAGAAGTAAATCTCCTAACCTACAATATTGAAATGAGCGCCATCAACAACCATGCTACTTATATCACTAATGAAAGGAAGAATAAAAGATCTGAAAGCATGTATATGAGTAATTAGGTTCTTTTATGTTTGTTGTTTAAATTGTTATGTTTATGAAATAAGAAATTACCATTTTCTGAAATGTTATAAAAATGAATCAAATAAAAGGTTACTTTTAAAGCTAAGTCACACAAATAACTACAAACTTTTATTAACTATTTCAGCAGAAACATAGCAAGCAGTCAAGGATACACTTTCAGCAAAGTAACACCTCCCATAACCAAACTTCTGTTTACACACACCGATAATGAGAAATATGCTTTACAGGCTAGCCAACTCATATCCGAAAACGATCTTGCAACAGTTCGAAGTATCCACCTACAACATAACATTTTTAATATCCTGATGTTTTACCATTTGGCGACTACTATTTTTTTTTCTTTAAGTCCTGTTATATATTTTAGTGATCTTCCATTTCGGTAAAATAATAAAAACAGAATGATATTTTAGAAATAAACGTCAAGCACTTTTAAGAGGAAAAGAAAAATTACATACTTAATATCTGTATTTTCTATGTAAGTAAACCCAGTTATATACAATATTGTAATCAGTTTGAGTGACGTCAAGAATGGTGCCTTTACCAGCTGTCGGATTACGTTTTGTTGTTCTGTTCAGTAGTTCTGTTTCATGCGACTAGTGATATGTCAGCGTATGTTAGTTGCTCGGACTTTTCTTTAAGCTTTTAACAAGGTTAAGTTATTAAAAGATTAACATATGTCAGATTGTTTCCTCATGCTTCGGTTGACATTCTGTGTTATTTCAGTTAATTGTACGTTTAAAAATATTATATTTTATTCATGTACATAGTAAAGTGATTGTTTCAAAGAGGTGAGTTAATTTTAATTGTGGTGATTTACAACATCCGTAGCTTTCACATCATATGGTCTAGTTTCATATTTCTGTTGTTAGTGTTGGCCTTGTTTGGAATGTTAGGGTTATACACTGTCAATTTAATTTTGATATAAGTATGAAATTTCTAATTTCCAGTCATGTGTCATTAATTGACCCTTTCATACTGTTTGCAATAAATATACGTTTTTCTAATATGACATTATATGAGATAGTTAATCTCATATTTGATTGTTTTTTATTTAATAAAACTGTAAAAAAAAAGTATATGCATTAAAGTACACCAAATAAAATAAAACGTTTTTGTTGTGGGGTCTATGTGTATATTGACAGTGTATAGTATGTTTAAAAATGTTAAGCAATGATCCATTTTATAGTTTTTGTATTCTCTCCCTACACATATTCATTTGTTTTGCAAAATATTATGTAAATTATTCCTCAAGAATCATTATTTAAAAAATATATATATTACTTCATTTTATAAATGGATTTTTATAAATTAAATATTTTTTTTAACACCCAAGATAAGAAGATTATGAGATATTAACATAAAATAACTTACATTATGACAAGATTGTATTTAAATTTTGATAGTTATGATAATTGTTTGTATTTCTGAATCTTTGAGCCAGGATTTGGTGAAAATACAATCCCTTTGTTTAATGTTGAATTTCCCTAGGCAGATTAAGTCAATTAATACCAATTTCATTTTGTATTTTTGACCTTCACCCACATACTTTCAACAGTTTGAGTATGGGCTCAGGTTTGTGGATCAACAAAATGTAATGTGTGATTCACCATCTGGTGTACATAATGATTGGCAATACAGTTTCTGTGGATCTGTCCGGCACTAATCTCTTATTTCTCGGAAAATTCCACTGAACACCCATTGATGAAGCAATACTCTTCCTCTATTATATTTTCTCTTAGTGAAACAAGTTTTTGTTAGTTTTGACGTGCATATTAGGTCCACCAATCACCAACAGTTTATTTAGTAAATTGTCTTTGCACACCTCACACATGACTGTTTCAATCAGTGCATGTGTTGTGGTTCATTCCCAGTTCTTCTCAGCGTGTTCTATACTTTAGCAGTACATGAATAACACACCAGTGAGAAATCTAATTGTGTTTTGATGAGCCGTGTTCTAAGTCTCAATTGTTTAGACTCACGACTGTCTTTCCTGGAAGAAACCCAGCACTCTTTACCTCAAGTGTATAATTTCATTTCATCCCCACTAGCACATAAACATAGATTGTGTAGAATACCTTTGTTTTGCAAGAATTGAATAGCTGTTTCGTTATTTTGAATGTGACCGGTCAGTTGCAGTAAATTCATTTTAGCAAATAAAAATTACATTATTATAAAAATAATGACAACAATAAATGAAGGCTTCAACTTGCATGAATGATTTCTGAGGAGTGGAATAATTGTATATTCGATTCACTTGAAGAGCTATTCTGTTATAAACAAACCATATGACATTGTAATCGACTGCCTCAAAAGTACTCATACAAATTATATGTTTTGTGTTTGATTTATATTTAATGCTTTCATTTGACATCGACTAAATCAATTTATTTACAAAGTAATTACATGGCAGCTATTCTTAAAGTTGTATCACTGTTTGCAAAAACACTAGACAATAAACTATTATATAAATAATAAATACTGGTGAGGTCTAACAAAGTAAGTCACCCGGTATATATTCCATTATCGCAATTGCACACTGCAGTAAAATCTCACCCCTTCAAAACAACAGCTAGAATAGCTCTTATGCCAAACACTATAAATAAAGTAATTATGGCGCAGTGACAACAGCAATGATGTGCCATGCAGTTATGAGCTTACACTGACTTGCATTCACAAAACAAATGTCCTTTAGTCTACAAGGAGCCTCCTTATATACATTGGCTCTTTAGGACCTGACATGCCCATTGTGAACCTAGCTGGGTCAGATTTTCACCCACCAATTCATTAATGGCTAAGAAGGGATTAGGAGTTAAAGGAAAGGTTTGGCTGATGAGAAGCAACAATCTACCCATCAGGATAGATAGAGTAGCTTATTATTATCTTGCATTAGACCCAGTATTCATCAACTTAAAGATGTTTATTTTCAAAGTATGCATCTGTACCATGTAGGTAGCTGTTACAGTCTCTACTTTAAATACTGTCGCCAAATGCCTTCGATGGCACGTGGCACTTAATAACCTTGTAGTAGCCTTGAGAAGGGCTGTTGTCATCGATTGGCTTCAACAGCTTGTTGTAATTGACAATCTTGTGGTAGCCCTGAAAAGGGCTGTTTTTGTTGTTAGCTTTGAGAAGAGTTGTTGGGTTCAGAAGCTGATCTCCAGCAAAGTCAACTTGGCTGTAGTCGGGGAATTGCTGCTCGTCCATTGAAATAAGACAGAGCTTCCCCTCAGTGGCAGTTGGGTCATCATACAGCGTGGCAGTGGTGGCCCCCAGAGCTTCACAGTGTCAGGTTGGCATTGGTAGTCTTTTGTCGGCGTGGCCGAGGCAGTTCTTCCCGAGCAATCCCATGCTGGGCTGGCTCCTGCTGCTGAGCTGGAGCAGAAAGTAAGAGTCTGCATCCGGCGGCTCCCTCGGCAGGCTGGTCAGGCCTGCTGCTCTGGCGGGGATGTTGACATCCGTTGGGAGGTCCCACGTTGAGGCGGCCAAGAAACTTATGTCTTCTTCCATGTTCTTCTTCTTCTTGGTCTTCTCCAGGCCAGGTGGTTGATGATGAATTAAAAATTACTTTCGTGCACGCTCTGTTCTTGGAACCTGAGAGTGGTTGGGGCCACAGTGTCGCTATGGTGGGAGAAATGCGCGGTCATCTGCGCAGCGGAAGTGATACTTGTACCATCACGTACATATACTGTGCTCCAGCTGACATCTGAGCTGCTATCATTGTTGTCTGTCAATATTAAATTAGACATATATGTGGTAACAATACCAACATAAGTATGGATCCACTAAACATTTTTCTAAAAGATGTAATGAATGCACATAATAAATAGTTAATGTATATGCAACGTACATGAACTACTTGTGGTGTATATTGGTAATATTCTTCTAATATTTTAAGGTTGCTTAATTTGATTAAGATCTAAGTGAACAACTTAGATGTGAACACTTACATAGAACAAATGCTGTAGCTAAAACTATTTTTAGAATCGGTCTTCACAGTTGTCTAAACCTTGGATTTATCATAGTATTTAACATTCTTATTGTGTTTTAAATAGTTTTCTCCTACCTTATTCCAGTACTCCAAACAATTATGCCTTAAATGACAACGTACAGGAAATATACAGAATACATCATCACTAATTAATATTCTTAGATCTTAAATATTCCAAGTTTCTTTTATATTTCTTTACAAGTTAGTAATATCTTTATTATTAACCTTTTTAAACAATTAACTTCACTTATTTACTGAACCATTAATTTAACATTACTTGCTCTATTATTTGTTTTTACAAAAAGTTCATCTGCATTTTTGTTTTTCAAAATTTCCATTATATCATTTGCATATAACCGTACCATGTTTGTTAATAGTATTGTATGGTAAGTCATTTGCATGAATTATAAACAGCATCATCTCTGATATTGACCTTGTGACATGTCTGTTTTTATAATGACACATGTTGAATCATTTGTTTCATAATTAAAATGTGTAACTATTCTGTTTTATTTTCATATAGATATGATATAATAATAAGTTTACATTTTGGATCTTATAATACTTTAACTTCCTAGTCACTAAGCTTTAAGTATTATGCAGAGCATGGTTAAAGTGTTTTTAGTAATCAGAAACAAACTACCTGCGGATTGCACTCTATCAGTGCTCCCAGTTATTGAACCAATAAAGCTTTACTGGGCTGTACATGTAAAAAATTATTTTCAAAGCTTATGTTCTAAGTCAAACTTTTTTGAATATGTTAAAGAGTTTGTAATGGACTACTCTGTCAAAACATTTTTGAAAAGGTATTCAAGAAATATACTGTCATAAATTATTCAACAGATCTTATCAGATATTTTTATGCAAGAGATTGATGAAAGCATATTTGTTAGGAAAAATAGCACTTTAATCCTGGAAGCAGCCACTAACAGGTGGTTATTGAACGATTTCACAAGAGGTGCTTGCAGGTGTGAAATCGATATTCTTGCGTAGAAAGGCAGGAATGTTAGCTGCTAGGAAGTTGGGTGAGTTGACTTCTGAAAAGATCCAGGAGATTGAGCAGCATGGATATGATTTATAGTAAACAAGATGGGATGAAATGGAAGATGGGCAGTATACGCATGATCTTTTCCCGGATGTTAGGTGATTGGAGCGCACTTCTGCATTTCCCTGAATAAGTATTTTACACAGTTTCCTTCAGAACACAGTGCTTTTAGGGGCAAGCTGGTGTGATTCAGCCTGGTAGATGCAGGTTTGTGCTCCCAGTGCGGGGTTCTGGATGACACTTTTCATGTGTTGTATGAGTGCACAAAATATGATGAGATGTCAACATATTTGAGATGTGTTTTGTTACTACAAGTTTATCTTTGTAAGTAGTATGCCAATGGGAATGTTACTTGTGGCATTCACATCTGTGGCTTCCTGGCCAAGGCGAGACTAATATGTCAACCACCAAGATTTCTGAAGATGACCTCTGGTAAAGCCCATCAGGTCAAGGTATGGAGGGGAGTGGCGTGGCAACCAGAAACATCACATGCTGGGTGTCTTCCCCTACGGGCTCAGGATGTTATTTTTAGTCTTGATTGTCATATTAACATATCTGTGTTATCAATATTTTGAAAAAACATTCTAGTCATATATTTGTATAAACTGCCCTCAAGTTTGTACACATAATTGTTCTTGTGTCATATTCATAAATATGATTAGTGAAGTAATAAATAGATATTTCATGGGATGTAATAGGTTAATTCAGATTTTCTGGAAATTTGTGAAGATGATAATAATTGTCATTTCACTAGACAGCAATAAGAACTCATGTATTGATAAGATTTATAATGTACAAAAATAAGAAAGATGTACACTTGGAATGAAGTATCTCACTAAAAATATGTTTTGAACTATGCACCTTTCTTTATAAAAAGTATATAATTACTAAAGGATTCAATTAGATCTGTGTACGTATTGTTAAAAGATACCTACTAAAAGACAATTTTTATTCCTAATCCATAAATAAATTACCTGTTACTGATTTTCTGTTGATTGTGGTCCAGTCCCTAAAGTAAAATTCTTGCCAAAATCTCATAAAAGTTTAAGATCAGTTTAATTTTTGTTTAGATTAATAAAAAGATTTTTTTTAAATTAGCATAACTAGGGAAACAGCGCATTTTCAAAATGGCCACTTTTCAGGGTCATCATTATACCCAAAAAATATTTTTTTGTGTACAATAATGATTTTTTTCATTTGGGTACATAATGATTTTTTATAACAAAATTTTTTCATCTACCATTTTACATATTACATCTTCATTATAACAAAAATGAATGCGTGTATGCATTTAGTATCTTTCCAGACATAACAGTTATAAGAAAGAGAAGAAGCTCTATTATTAAAAGATGTTGAATAGTGGAATAGAAAAAAGAGTAGTAGCTTGTTTTTCACTGAAAAAAGGATGTTATTTTTTATTATTTAAAAATAAAATTGATGAAATAGCAGAAATTAAATTACGGGTTATGTAATTTTTTTAAATAATTCATGTGAAAATAGACCAGTAGAAAAATTATTTTTTAAATGATATATTAACATAAAAATTAAAAATCAGAATGAGCAAAATGAGAATTTGTTCTTTTTTGTGCCGTGGAAAACTTTTTGAGAATAAATATTTCTATAATACTGAATAAAACCAAAGTGCAACAAAGAAAGGCAAGAATATAAAATTTATATTACTCTGAAACTGTTATCCACAGATAATAGTTGTAACTATCTGTGTATGCACAGATAAAAGTGCACATACTTTTTTCATGCTGTATGTAACAAATTAAATTGAATGATTTTTCATTCTATTATGACATATCCATATTCTCTCAGTAAATATTTTTTCAATAATATTAATATATATTAATTTATTTTTTATAAACAATATGTTGAATCTCTATTTATCAAGTGTTATGTTTTATTTATTATAAATTTTTTATATGGTAATAGTACTTTCAGTATTTACTTATTAGCTCATTGGCCAATAAATTACAAACTTTTGGGTTATTGCCGCCACGGAGGCCGGCAATTATTTCTTATTTAAATAATAATAAACATTACTATTAATTAGTCGAGGTTAGCAAGCAAAGCGAGTATGAGTTAAGTTTGATTAACTTATATCTATAATTATAGGCAATAATACTTATATTTTTAATATGTAAAATATCCTGTAACTTTGAAGGATTTTCAAAGTTACGGGATCATTATGGTTATGGTTGATGGACTAATACGTAAATATCATACTTTCATACTAAAAAGATACTATTGTTTAATTGAGACACTGCAAAGGTGTTCTGAGCATGGTCATATAGCCATGTACTGTTCAGATTCATTGATGTTACTGTATAGATATGATATGAAGGGATATACAAATCTTCCCATAGAATTAGCAGTTAATGATGTTAAAGAGCAATTTAGATCCAGAGTAACAATACAAGGTGAAAAGATAAAGATGCTACGATTTGCTGATGATATAGTAATTCTAGCTGAGAGTAAAAAAAAACTTAAAAGAAACAATGAACGCATGGATGAAATCCTACGCAAGAACAGCCGCATGATAATAAACAAGAAAAAAAGTAATGAAATGTAGTAGAAATAACGAAGATGGACCACTGAATATAAAAATTGGTAAAGAAAAGATTATCGAGGTAGAAGAATTTTGTTATTTGGGAAGTTGAATTACTAAAAATGGACGAAGCAGGAGCGATATAAAATGCCGAACAGCACAGGCGAAACGAGCCTTCAGTCAGAAATATAATTTGTTTACATCCAAAAATTAATTTAAACATCAGGAAAAGATTTTTGAATATATATGTTTGGAACATAGCTTTATATGGAAGTGAAATTTGGACGATCGGAGTAGAAAAGATTAGAAACTTTTGAAATGTGGTGCTACAGGAGAATGTTAAAAAAGTGACAAATGAAGATATGTTGCGGCAAATTGAATGAAGAAAGAAGCATTTGGAAAAATATAATTAATAGAAGAGACAGACTTATAAGCCACATATTAAGGCACCCTGGAATAGTCGCTTTAATATTGGAGGGACAGGTAGAAGGAAAAAATTGTGCAGGCAGGCAACATTGAGAATATGTAAAACAAATTGTTAGGAATGTAGGATGTAGGGAAATAAGAATTTTTTGTAGGGAAATACTGAAATGAAACGACTAGCTCTAGATAGGAAGTCTTGGAGAGCTGCGTCAAACAAGTCAAATGATTGAAGACAAAAAAAATACAAACATGTGCTTTTAATGTCATAAAAACGCATCAACTTTTGATTAATTGCATAAGCCAACCATTCATTTTACCTGATTGTCTACATAACTTATTTACCAGTAAAAATAATTAGTAAAACATTACTTACTCAAAACCTTCCATCATTATTGTTATGACTCATTCAGTTCTTCGTTATTGCATAGAACTCGAAATAGACAAGCATTTGTGAGAATTATAAAAATGGTGGTTGCAAACCGTAGGGAAATTTTTAAATGCATTTACACATTATACAGTAAAATTGTATTAGAATGCACTTGATGTGTGTAGGAACTTTACTTATCTCTCATAATACTCTTTTTAATAAATGTAATCTATCAATAAACACAATGGATAATGTAAAATTACTATTTTAAAAAGTGTGATGGGTTTTATAAACAGTACAATCTTTCCATTTTTATTTTATCGTATGCTATGAAAGTGAATTTTTCTTCAATTATTATTCTTTTGTGGCCACATATTATCACTTTAGTCAGTCCATTATCCAAGTCTTTTTGATGGGACTGTTTGGGGCTTGAAGTCCTCCCAGTAGTTTTTCATACATTCCGATCTTTGTACCCTATCTAGTGTTGAAAATATTCGTGTCGTGATTTTTTTCTTGTGAGTGTGAAATAAGTCTTTTTATTTTTTATTTTCTTGTTTAATTTTATATGTGTTGTCTTATGGTGTAAGGCCAATTTCCTTCAGGAAATTTTTTTTATCTTATTTCTCTGACCCATCTGTATCCTGTCTTGGTGTTTTTCAAGTTGAGATTGCACTGTACTAGCTGTTTCAGAAGTCTTTAATATTGCATTCTCATGATATGTCCTAAGAATCCTAGTCTTGTCTTACGCATGGTATCAGTAATGGGTTCTAACTCTTTATACATGACTTTGTTGGGCACAGTCCACCATTGCCCATCTTTCTGGTACTTTTTATCGATTCAGGTTCTTCCAATTCTTTTGATTTTCTGGAGTCTGTCCTTGATTGTTCGTTCAGGTGGAAGAGTGTTTCTGCTACATAAGTGGCTTCTGGTTTTATAACTGTTTGTAGTGTATTATTTTTGCATTTATTGATAGGCATTTTTTATTGTAAGTGTACCAGGTTAATTTTTGAACTTAACTGGTTTACTTCTTCTTATTTGGATTGAGACTTTTTTGTTCAGGTTGTTTGTTGTTATTTCTCTTAGGTATTTAAATTGTGTTACTATTTTGATACCGTTTATGTTTACTTCTTTAATCATGTGGTCTTTTTGAATGATATTTTGAGGCCAGTTTTATTTGCAATGTTCTGAAATTCTAATAACTGTGATTTGGCTTTGTTGATGTCATTTGCTAGCAGTGCCAAGTCTTCGACGAAATCAAGACAGTTTGTTTTGATTTTTCGAACTATTTTTACTTTTGGGGGCATTTTTTGAGCCATTCCCTAATTACCATTTTTATAGTGCAGTTGAATAATAGTGGTGAGGGACCATCGTTTTGGCACAATCCTGGTTTGATCTCAGATGGTCCTGAGAGCTCACCTCTGAATTTTATGTTCGACTTAGTGTTTGTGAGGGTCAACCCACCGGGTTGGTCTAGTGGTTAACGCGTCTTCCCAAATCAGCTGATTTGGAAGTCGAAAGTTACAGCGTTCAAGTCCTAGTAAAGCCAGATATTTTTACATGGATTTGAATAGTAGATCGTGGATACCGGTGTTCTTTGGTGGTTGGGTTTCAATTAACCACACATCTCAGGAATGGTCGAACTGAGAATGTACAAGACTAACACTTCATTTACACTCATACATATCATCCTCATTCATCCTCTGAAGAATTATGTAAATGGTAGTTACCGGAGGCTAAACAGGAAAAAGAAGAAGTGTTTGTGAGGGTCAGTTTTATCATGTTTATTAAATTAGTATGTAGTCCGAGGTGTCTTAGAATTTTTAGTAGGGATTCTCTGTGGATGCTGTCATAAGCTTTCTTGAAATCTACAAATGTTATCACTATGTCACTATTTCTTCTCCTGTTCTAATCTATTATTAACTTGAGACTTATGATCTGGTCCAGACAGCTCCTCTAGGCTCTGAAACCTCCCTGGTATTCTCCTAGTTCTTTCTCAAGTTGTGAACCGATCCTGTTAAGGATGATTCTTGAAACAATTTTGTATGTTGTATCTAGGAGTGAGTTTACCTTGTAATTGTTAGGGTCTGTTTTGTCCCCTTTTTTGTGTAGCAAATGGTATTTTTAACTGGATGTTGTCCAGTGTTGTCGTATTTCTTTGGTCAAGATATTGACAAGCTATTGATGAAGAGCAATTTTTACTGATCTTCCTGCATGTTTCTAGATCTGTACAAAAGTCTGATCTTCTGCTGCTGTTTTGTAATTTTTCATCTCACAAAGTGCTTGGTAGAATTCTTTTATTGTGGGAGGGTTGTTGATTTGTGATTGTGTTGGTGTTGAAGTTTATGGAGTTTTGTCAGTGCTTTGCAATTAAGGAGTTTGTTGAAATATTTACATAGGATTTCTGCATTGTCTTTATTGTTATAGGCTAGTTTACAGTTTTTGTTTTATATTAGTAGGGTTGGGGTTCGTATTTTTTAAAGTTTTGTAATAGTCTCTTGATTGTGTTTTATTGAATTTCTCTTCTATTGACTTCAGTGTCTTTATGGTGTTGTCTTTTTATTCTCCTTAGGGTTCAAGTGGTTTCTTTTCTTTGTTTTACTAAATTTTGGAAAGATGTTTCAGATTTTTGGGATTGATGTCTTTTCTCCATTGTATCATCACATTCTCTGTTCCACCATTGTTGTTTTTTACAGGATTTTATTGGAGCTTTAGGGTTGTTGACTAGAATTTCAAGTTAATCCGTGATTGTTATTTTTTCAGTTGCTTTTTGGTAATCTTCATTCTTGATTAGTTGAGCAGATCCATTTTTCTTTTAGTTTTAGGGAATGTTTCTATAATTATAACCTTGGAATTTTATATTAAAAAAACATTTCAAACATTTATTGCTTAATTCTGCCTGACAATTACTAACTAAAACATTTTTAGATTTACATTTTTTTCTGTTAAATATATTTAAAAAATTTTTAGTTGGTATTACAATAATAGTTAAAATATTTTATCTATTATTTCCTGCATTATTGAATGATATATCTAGTCATGATCTACTTTAATGATTCATGATATCATGTCTATAGACCAATAAAAAAAATGTTTTCCTGAAATAAAAATTTTAAAAAAATGTGGAAGTAAATTACATGTTAAAATTATAAACTTTAAACATTCTTTGTTAAACAGTTTTAAGTTGTGATGTATTAAATTAAAAATATACCTATAAAAATAAAAATTTTCTCATCTTCTCATATATCATTCTTTATAAAAATACAATTGTGAGTTACACTTTCTCAAAAGCTATCTATTTACAACACAAAGTAGATTAATTTTAATATAATGTTATAACAGTTTTTAAATTTCTGGGAAACCTTCCTCCTATCAAAAAAAAAAATTAATCATACATGTACGGTACTGCATTTCTGCTTTCAAGAGAGGTAGTAATTTTATTTTACAACATTTACAGGTGTATTATTTGCTTTTTGAGCCATTTAATATTAGTATTGCTAAAAAAAAATAATAATAAATATAATAATAATAAAATATTTTATTTATAGATTGCCTTTTCTTTAGGTTTCATAAAATATGTGCCAATCTGAAACTAATTACAGTAGTTAATTTGAAATAAACATTTTCACAATACTGTTAAATTGGTTTAATAAAAATCCATAAAAAGTTTTTTATCCTAGGTATGTCATAAATTTTTTTTTTTCAAGATGTAGATTACTGATTATCGTATTGCTATAAGTTTTTATGAAGGCCCAATTTTATGTTCCCGTTTATATAAATCGTTAATAGTTTATGTTTTAAAATGTTAATTGTTTTGTACTTATAATTGTCCACCGTGGCGGAGTGGTAGCGTCTCGTCCTTTCATCTGAAAGTCTGCGTTCGAATCTTGAATAGGCATGAGATTTTTCTCACGCTAAAAAATTCACTTATCGATCAGTAAAACTGTAAGGGGTACAAATCTGTTGTTGTTACTGCGTAAATAGATATATTTCTTTTGATTTTTTTACAATTAGAAAATTGTGTTTATTTCTAAAGAAACTAATAATCCAAAATTGTTCATATATAATCTTTCAAACATTCAAGCATTGCAATAGACATATTGTTATAAGCATTCCTATTCTCTTGTACGATTGCCCCTAGTATTTGAAGTAGGTAAGAACTCATTTTTAAATGTTTTCTTAAAACATATTGAACACTTGAACGAGGAATGTTTAATTCAGATGCTGCTTGTCATGTTGACTTGTGCGGGATGCGATTGAATGTTGCAGACGTTCATCACCAACCGTGGTCTTAAACTTTGCATACCGTGCACGAATAGTAGTCGGGATGATGTGATCCCGACTAGTGATCGGGTCTAGATTTAATTGAACCACAGTATCCGATTTCATTTGTACGGACCACAACCTTCGGTGCCTTCTGTTGATCATTCGTGGCTACTACTGAGTGAAATAAACTCGACTTCGTTTTGATTACGCCATACGTCACTTCCGTGTGATCAAGAACTTCTGTGAAACTTTTGAAGATTTAAAACCGGCCAAAATTCATTCGCAGTTTTCAAAACAGTGTATTACGTTAAGATATTAACCGTGCGAAGTTTTCTTAGCGGATCAGAAGATTTTAATCGGGACAGAAAACCGTCAACGATTTTCATCATAGCTAAAGACCGGTGGAAGTTGGTCTGACGCATTAAAAAATCTAATTGATATTCGCAAGTACAGATGAAAAATAAATTTGGGAAATTGCTGAAATTTATAGTGCGAGTATTGGCCTTAGGTCAGTATCATGATTCTGCCCGCTCCATTATCCATGATAAGCTGAATTAAGCGAAACATGTTCAAGCTGGGTTCCGGGACGGTCAACTCAAAATCACAAAGACATCCGAATTCACATTTGTTTAAAACTAAAACAACGGTTGTTAGCGGAAGGTAATGATTTATTAGAATGCATAATACGAGTAACTTTTAATGAAATTTGGATTCATCATTTTCAGCCGGAATCCAAATATCAAGAGTACAGAATGAAAACATCAAGTTCGCCTGCTGAGAAAAAATTAAAAATCTACGCGTCACCCAATAAAGTATTTATAACGCTGTTTTGGGACTGTAAATGTCCAATTTATTGTGATTGTTTGAAAAACAATATTCAAGCGGTTTAACTCGCTAGAAAATCAAGTGAAACCCAGAATACAAAGGAGACATTCTTGCTCTTTCAAAATGTGTCGTTGAGATCGACTATTACTGGCTGAAATAAATCCGCATTTCGGTCATTAGAAAGACAGGAAACACCGAGTTTCGCGGCAGATCCCGCCGAAAACCTATTGCCATACGGTACTCTTCTGACGTCATATTTTCTTTTAACGAACGTAGATTCATCAGTTTCTAAATTTATTCCCTCTCTTTCTTTCTGTTTAGCCTTCGGGAATTACCGTTCAGATATGAGGATGATAATGTATGAGAGTAAATGAAGTATAGTCTTGTAAAGTTTCAGGACAACCGTTCCTGAGATATGTGGTAAATTGAAACCCCATCACCAAAGAATACCGGTATCCACGATCTAGTATTCAGATCCGTTTAAAAGCCACTGCCTTTACTAGGATTTGAACCTTAGAACAGTTGATTTGCAATGACGAGTTCACCAATAGGCTTACCCGTTGGGTTAAGGACTTTGGTACAAGAATGGCTTGGACACCAAGGTGAACGATTCTTTTTTACTGAAATAAAAAATTCGCAGAAAGATGGGACAAGTGCCTAAATGTAACTGGGGGTTGTGCTGAAAATGATCCACGAGGAGTGGTCTATAGTGGCTGGTTTTCTTCGCGGCCTTGCGGTGTGTAAGTCTGCAGAGGAAGTTTAATCAAGGTAGGAAGGTAAGATCGTGGTAGGATCCCGGGTGGCTAGGGTTTCGGCTTAGGCGCTGGATCGGTTGGAGGTAGGCGCATTGGCATCGTGCAACGGTAATATTGGTATTGTTTGTGATTCGATTCGGGACTCCCGCTGGTGGGGGTGGCCGCGCCGCCGAAGTATGTTAACCCGTGTCACCGGGTGCGTGGCTTCCCTCCGCCGGTGGCATCGTGGTAACGCCACGCGAGACACCATGATGTGACCGGGTGGGGGTGCGGGGTTTGTCCTCGGCTCCGGCACGGACCGGAATGAGGTTGCATTCCCCTTGTTAGGTGACCTAAATTGGTAGATTTATTTCGGCATAGGTCTGAATTTCTATGTTGCGTAAGACATAACTTTGATTGGTATGAATGTAGCACCGATTTAACTTCCGATTTTTAACTGGTTCGTTTTCTGAGATATTCACAGTCACAAACGGTGCTGTCAAATCTGGACTGGGTGCGGGGTTCGCGGTTTCGTTCAGTTAGTTTGAGGGAATCATGTTAGGTTGGATGTGAAGATGTCCATTTGAGACCTACGCGAAGGCGAAATTTGTTATGTATTTTACTGATGCAAATGTCTGCCGAGGCATTTACATCGGTGGCATCCCGACCGAGGCCTGGCTGATGACTGTTAGACGTAATCAGTTAGAGGCTCTAAAGAGACCTCCGTTAAAGCCCTTCAGGGCTTGGAACGGAGGGGGTGATGTGGTGACCGGTAACGTCACAAGGTGGTCTTCCCCTACGGGGGTTTGGATGTGCTGAAAGTGCTGTTTGGACGGATAGGCTAAAATATAAAAGTTACCGGGACATATTATTAAGGACTCAACGCCTAATATTGTTAACGGTAACAGGTGGTTACCGTACTATTTCACGGGAGACAGTCTTGGTGATTACAGGCGTGAAACCGATACATTTGATTGCGTCTGAGAAGCAGCAGCGGTATCTTGCTAATAAGTCCGGTGAGTTGACTTAGGATAAAGTTCGAGAAATTGAACAACATGGCAATAGCTTGCAGCAGGCCAGATAGGATGAGACAGATGGCGGGCGTTATACGCATGATCTCCCTCCAAATGTTGCTGGTTTGCGGAACGTCTCTTTGGTGCATCCTAATAAATATGTGACGCAATTTCTGTCCGGCCATGGTGCTTTTAGGGACAGACTGCAGAAATTCGGCCGGGTAGATTCTGGGATGTGTCCTCAGTGTGGACAATTGGACGACACCTACCATGTCCTTTATGAGTGATCGAAATACGAGTTAATGCGTACGGAGATCATCTGTCGGGTTGATCTTATCAGGTGGACGTGTAAACTGGAGCAGCCAGGCCGAGTGGGCAATAGTGAAGAGTTTTGTAGGGTACTTAGCAAAGGAAAGGATTGCTGAGGCGATCTAGAGCTCTGCTCGGATTTCTCTTTTACTCTATTTTTGTTGACGTTTTGTTTTATAAATTATGTTTTTGTTGTCGTTCTTGTCCTTTGTTTTGTCTTGTTTCAATGTTACTGTGGTGTTATTGTCCCGTTGATTGTTATTGTTGATATTTTTATGTTTCGTGTTGTGTGTTGAACTCACTTTTACGTTCTACTGGCAGGTAGTTCAATTCCTTTGTTAGTTAGGTATTTTCAGTTTTGCTTAAGACTCTGTGAGATGTGTTTTGTTTTGAGTTCATTAACTAGTAGTACACCGATGGGAATGTCACTCGTGGCATCCTGGCCGAGGCGGACTGGAATATGTCAAAAGTCGAGGTTTCAAAGTTGACCTCCGGTAAAGCCCATAAGAGCTCTGAACGGAGGGGCGGCGGAGGGTGTCTTCCCCTACGGGTCAGGATGTGCTGAAAGTAGCATTAGTTTCATTTTAATTGAATAAATAATCATATTTCTACAGTCATTTGTCTCTTTTAATTATTTAACGACTCGTGTAGCTGATCGTAACTTAAAAAAATAGTGTAATTCATAAAATAAAATAAAACAATTGATGTAGAAATAAATATGATTAAATTTTTTTTTTTTTTTTTTTTTTTTTATCTGATTCATATGTCATCTACTCTGTAAGTTATTCACCTGATTTCAATTTTCTTTGATTTAAAAATGTATATATATATTTTTTAAATTCACTGTTATTTTGAAATCAGGGTTGTTTGAGATACCTCTAAAAACTATCAGATATCTCATACTCTTGGATTCAGGCAATGAATTGTGTAATTTCATTCTAGGTATCAGCATTCAGAACCGTTTAATTGAAGAATATTCATTTTATTGTAATCGCACACCGTATTGTAATTCATTATAGGTTTAAGGGAGAATCAATAAAACCGTGCAAGTTTTCAGTATTGTTTCAGTAATTCCGTCTACTGACACGGGTATATCAGTATTGACATATCTAATCTGATTAAGTGAAATATTAGAGAATAAATGATTCAGAGTTTATTTTGGTATCCTTCTATTCTTCAATAGTTAACTGCATTGTGAATAATCACTCTTATAGTGCATATAACTTTACATCAGCATCGACTTGCAAATTTCATGTGTAAAGATGAGTTTAATAGTTTTACCAACTTCTTAAAGAAAAAATCAACAGTAAAATCAGCTGACACCTGTAAAATTATTCTAAGTGAATTTTTGTTGGTTTTTTTTTTTTTTTTTGCTCAATAACAATTATAATTACAATCGGCTCTCCTGCGGAGCCGTAAGTAAGTTTCCTGACAAAAGCACGTCGTAAGGAGGTCCTTAAGGAACCCCCAAAATAAATAATACGCAATAAATTGTTGCTAGTAAACAAGTACAATATGAAATTTCAAGCTCAGTCATAAATCACAAACCATTAATTTCAGCACCGTATAGTCCACAAAACAAACATTAATAACAAATAAAAAAAGAAAGAAGTAACAAGAAATTAGATACGACACCACTAAACTTGACGGGTGTTAGATTACAAACAGTTACGCAGACCCAAAGTCGAGTAAATGGGCACGTTTCAACCGTCGGACGTCTCTGTTGTCGAGTAGATTAATTGCAAAGTACTTTACATGATTGTCAAGCCTGTGCAGGTATTTGACATTGCGCTGTTGTGCAATCTCACGAACCGACGGGAGCTCCAGAAGTGAAATTTGAAACGAAGAATTACGAAGAAATTTGAAACGACTGAAATAGCGGTTCACTATCACCTGTAAATACAAAAAATTTAATAAAAGAGGATAAAATGGCATTAAAAGGTTTTATTTCAGCAACCAGGAAAATATTCTAGGGCTATCCTGAATAGGTCATTCATTCATGGGATTCAAGTTTTTTTACAAGAGCTTGTTACAGTGAAGATTATGACAGAAAATTTGAAAGGATTATTTTTAGTTTTATAAAAGGAAAAAATGTTTACTGATACGATTTAATTTTTTTTTTCTAATGAGTTAAGCAACTCTACGTAGCTTGTATGTTTTTCTTTTCTTCTTTTAACAATTCGCAGGAAATTGCACTAGCATTAACTCGAGTTGTCCTCTTCACACTTGTAGGGATTGCAGTTAATTACCCCGTTTAAAATCCTACATCCTTCTTTTCAGCTTTTGTCTTGGGAATTCATATAATTACATTCTTATTTGTAGCCTTTTAATTTTAGTCGGACTTTGTACTTTTTTTCCACTTGCCAACAATTTTAAAAGTATATATCCGAGTACTTTCGTAGCCGTTACTTCATCATCAGGGATTTCCCAAAATATATTAATTCAAATTCAAATGTATAATTGTATTTAAATTAAAATTGTTACGTTCGTAATAGTCGGTCGTCAAGAAATAAAAATAAATTGTACGTCAATAAGACTGTGACGTCATGTTCGTAAGATGTTTGCGACAACATCTTAACGCTAGCGTCTTACTTCGCAAACATCTTACGAACATGACGTCACAGTCTTTTTGACGTACAATTTATTTTTATTTCTTGACGACCGACTGTTATGGACGTAACAATTTTAATTGAAATACATTTGAATTAATATATTTTGGAAAATGCGTGATGATGGAGTAACTGTTCTGAAAGTACTAGGATTTACACTTTTTAAATTGTTGGTAAGTGGAAATTTAATTAATACCAACGGTGCCAAATGCTTAGTAAATTATATATAAATATGGATGTTTAAATGATTTTCATATTTCTCCACCCTGTCAAGATAATTAGTTTTCATTTTAGTCGAAAGAGTTGTTTAAACAACTACAGTATAATGATTTTTCAGATGAAACAAGTCATCCGTATTATCTTTAACGCCGCATTGTCTAGGATGATTGTGATATTAGATCAGTAATGCGCTTATCAGGTATCATTTTTAAAGTAAATTATTTCTCGGCCAAGTGCCCTATTATTAACCCACCGGGTTGGTCTAGTGGTGAACGCGTCTACCCAAATCAGCTGATTTGGAAGTCTAGAGTTCCAGCGTTCAATTCCTAGTAAAGTCAGTTATTTTTACACGGATTTGAACACTAGATCGAGAATAACGGTGTTCTTTGGTAGGTTGGGTTTCAATTAACCACAGATATCAGGAATGGTCGAAATGAGACTGTACTAGACTACACTTCATTTACACTCATACATATCATCCTCTGAAGTATTATCTGAAGGTAATTACCGGAGGCTAAAAAGGAAAAAGAAAAAAAGTGTCCTATTTTTATTATTAATGTTAAATTCTTATTTTCTTTACTAAAATTTTGAATTTAATTATCTGTCACTACTACATTTTAATAATAACTCTTTCTTCTCCTTATGTAGTTATTTAAATATGGTGGACAGTGAATTACATTAGGTTGGTGAAACGGTTTGCTTATTAGTGTTGGTATAAAATTTCATCTCTCTTAATTAATCGTGGTAATTTTTTTATGTACTTTTATATTAAAACAAATTATATGAACATTTTCTAGAATTTTTAGAATCATTAATTACATTTAACTTTATCAGATATATTAAATCGCTAATTAAAGGAATATTGAAATTGCATATTTTAATTTCTAATTAAAATATCAGATTAGTAATTAAAAGTGATTAACCTTGAATTTTTTTTTGTAATTTTTATTTTTAAAACACTGAACAGATATCTCAAAATAATATTCTAAAGAAAAACCGCCATACGTAGTTATAGAAAGATTTTTTTTCCTGTTTAGCGTTCGGGAATCACCATCAGGTATTACTTCAGAGGATGATACATATGAGTGTAAGTTAACTGTAGTCTTGTACAGTCTCAGGTCGACCATTTCTGAGATGTGTGGTTAATTGAAACCCTTTAATAAAGCGTGAAGAGTACGGTTTAATATTCAAATCCGTATAAAATTAACTGCCTTTACTAGGATTTGAACTTTGGAATTCTCCACTTCTATATCAGCTGATTTGTGAAGACTCGTTCACCACTAGGACCAACCCGGTGGGTCTAGAAAAATTTAATAAAATTTCAATAGTCAATTTTCACGGAATCTCGCATTATCAGTTTGTAAATAATATTATAATTGTATGAAAAAAATCTGTTGTGGACACCACATGACTTTCTTTGAACGCCTAGTTAATTACATATACACATTTTTTTTTTTTTTTTTAATTAAAAAGTACATAAAATTTTATTTCATTAATATTTTCTTTTATTGTTATTATGGAATTATTTATTGTAAAGATTTTTTTTACAATTAGAGGTTAATAATAATTAATAAATCAATTTATTTAAATTAAAAAAAAAAAGTTAAAAAAAGGAAATGAAGTCGGATTGAACCGGTGTGCTTTCCTCTTGTAAGATCCATATATTTCATTAATTAAACTTTTATTTGGCTACAACTCTGGAATCAAGTAAAATAAGTGAAAATAAGTACCATTTATGATATATCGTTGAAAAGCTCCCAATGAGTACTTATTATTGCAGTTAAAAAAAAGTCCAAAATCCAAAGTTTTTGGATTTTGAGCCTTTTTTGGGCACTTTTGGTCCAGTCGATTGCAATCAAAAGGGGAGGTGCACAGCTAGATGTTACAGTAGTCCTATTTCCAAAATTTCAAAATCCTACGGCTAATAGTTTTTGAGTTATGCGAGGTACGTACATACTGACGTCACGCCGAAACTAGTCAAAATGAATTCAGGTATGGTGAAAATGGATATTTCCGTTGAAATCTGAAAGCTGAAATTTTTCGCGATCAAAAAAAAAAGTTTGAAAAATAAAAAATCAGCTGGAATTATGTAATTTATGTTTGTAAATATTGTTGCCAACTGCTATAATTAGCTGTGTTTTTAAAATAATAAATGTAGTATTTTTCGAGTATATTGCCATTGCAAAATCCTAAGATTTCTAAATTATTTTTGTAATTTTTGATACTGTATTTATATTCTATCAGATTGTCAACCGTATTAAATACACATCTTTTCTTGTTTTTGTAGGCAGTTTAATGTTCTGTGAATCTTTTTTTTAAAAGACGTGTTAGTTTTACCGATATAGATATTATTATAAATGCTATATAGATGACTTTCGAGTTAAATCAAATGTTATTTGTCAACCGTTTCCTATTTATAAATGTTTAATTTACCCCTATCTTGAAAAGCTTCGACTGAAATTTCAGTTAATTCATTATACTACTGTGTTAAATGCCGACTAAAAACTACCGTCTTAAGTAGTCAATTTCGGAATTATACAGGTCCTGAACGATATACATAATTGAAGGAAGTTGATTTTTTGTCATTCGTGCTGCTGAAGGGTACACTTTTCTCTTATATTATTCTGTTCTTATCTTTAACTTAAGACCACTGAGGATGGTCCAGCAGTTACGCATTGCGCATCCTCAGTGGTTGCCTGGCCTCTAACCTCCCGGGACCCCACAGGATTCGGCGATGCCGTGCCTGCTGAGGTCGCTCACCCAGTAGGCCGGGATTCGGTCTTTTCTTTGTGCCATGCCTCAAACCAGTTCCCCTTCAAGGAGGGGATCCAGCAGGGTCTCCGGTCTTTTCAATTTTCCCTGAACTCAAGGGGTCCCCGGTCGAGAGCGGCCCACCTCAGCGAACCGCCCTCTCATGAGCAGGGCTGCCCTTGTGTTTCCCTATCTCCAGTATCCGTCCCCATTCAACTACCTACCGTCTCTCTCCTTGATTTGTGTTATTCTGGTTACCATAGAGGCTACTTTATTCCATTCATGTTTTCCTTTTAGCATGTACTGCTGCGTGTTTTCCGGATGCAATTGACTTATCCCAAATGAGTGCCTAATTTCTTTACAAATATTACATCTCTATATCGAGTGCTCTACCTAGTCAATTTCGTTACAGTATCGGCTGTCTGGGGCCATCCGTCTGCCAAAACGATGGAGGTAGGCCCCATACTCACAGTGTCCAGTTAACAGTTGTGCGTGATGAAACCCCACCCTTATCCATATACTGACTTGGGGCATTATCCTTCTGGACAGTCTCCAGTGTCTGATGTTTCCCACTGTACCTGCCACTCTTCAAGCATCTGTATTTTAGGTTTACTTCTAGGTATACCACGGTAAACTCATCGGAGCATCAGAATCTTATCTTTAACTTAACATTTCTTATATTTTCTATTCTCAATTGTGTTTTATTCCGTGCTATCACATACTTGCCATTTTTTTCCCCCGGTGATCTTGTAGTAATCTCTACCTGTAGAACCAATAGAAGAACTTTTACCTGTAAAATATTTTATCCAATTACACGTTCCTGTTCAGGAAATTTTTAAAAAAAATTAAGAAAATGCGGTTATAGTTTCCACTGGTCAGTTGCTTTAGTCGCACATTATTTACATAATAAGTTATAAGATGAAATATTAATTTTTTAGACTGTATTGACAATCTTTAACTTGAAACCATCAGCTATGAAGTACAAATTAATGCGCTATTCATAGGTTATGGTATGAACGATTTCTTTAATCTGCTGGTGGATAAGTAGAAGAAAAGATTTGAAAATTGTCAATTAAGTTGAAAAAAAATCAAATAATTTAAAGAAAAATTTTGCGTACGAATTGTAATTTAATTTTTATAACTGGTATATTTTATGCCAAACGATTAATTAATTTACTTATGCTAGTAAAAGAGACTTGTTATCAAACATAATTATTACGATACAGAAATTTGACCGATTTATTTTTATTTAAGAGAAAAAAATTCATAAAATTTTATTGTTATTGACTTTGAGCGATATTTTTTTTAAGATTATTATTTTAACTCTGTAGTCTAACAGAAAATTGTTAAAGATATTTAAGTGCAATATATATAAACTATTGTTTTCATCGTATTATTTAATTTCCATTTACTGGCTTTGTTTCGTGTATTTCTTATCTATTTAGCTAATTGTAACAGCTTCTTTTTGTAGTGATTTAATTTGGTTTTTTACGTTAACTGTCAATTATAATTTTATTGCATAAGTACATTTATTGCATAAACATCACCATCATTACGTTGATATGTATGCTATTGATATGTTGTTTTTATATGTACTTCTTTTAAGATTCTGTCAAGAGTTTTACCTATTAGTTTAAAGTATTATCACTTTATAGTCGTTTTAGTTTTTGACCATTTTTTTTATATATAATTTGTTATATTATAGAAAGTATTATTTTTTAATTATTTTTCTGAATTTTGATGTTTAGGAATTATCCTTTTTTTAACTACTGAATGATAGTTATTATCTGAATAATGATATGTTTGTTATTATTATAACAGACGTAGTAATGAATGTATTAATTGATGTATATTTATACTTTTTTTACCCGGTTGATCAATTAATCGATCACAATCAAACGGAAATAATGTCAATTGCAAGATTTGGTTGGCCTCGAGTTAATCAGAATCAAAAATTACGTTAAAAAGCAAACTTTTTCCTTTAAATGGAATAAAAATTGTAATAGTACGTAAAAAATATTGTATTTTTTTTTTCAAATCGCATCAAAGCAGTAGCTCTATACAACAAGTCTTCCTTTGAGAAGTCATATTGTTTATTGCTTGCTTCCTTTTCTTTCAAGAAAAGTTATTCTATTTATGCTTTTTCCAAATTTTTTATTTATAGTTTAGTAAAAATTAAATGCACTGAAGAGAAGTTTTTTCCATAGCCAGTCGCTTTTGTAATGCTAGTATCCCTCTTATTTCAGCACATTTGTTTTTTACAAGGCGTATGCCTTTGTGATGTGGCTGTAATATCCTTGCAAAGCCTAATAGTTATGCGACACATAATGAATAAATATTTCTTCCATGAAATGCAATATAGGATCAGTTATATCGATTTTGTTCTTTTCTCTGTTTAGCCTCCGGTAATTACCGTTCAGATAATACTTTAGAGGATGATATGTATGAGTGTAAATGAAGTGTAGTCTTTTACAGTCTCAGGTCGACTATTCCTGAGATGTACGGTTAATTGAAATCCAACCATCAAAGAACACCGGTATCCACGGTATAGTATTCAAATCCGTGTAAAAATAACTGACTTTACTAGGACTTGAACGTTGGAACTCTCAAAATCCAAATCAGCTGATTTGGGAAGACGAGTTCACCACTAGACCAACTTGGTGGGTTTAAAATATAGGTACTTAACGTATTAACGCCACTGCAGCTACAGCTTTATTTAAAAACAAAGTAGTCAATCGGATTTCGGTGGAAAATGAACAGTCTCTTTATTAATTATAATAAATGATTATTTATATTTATTTATTTTATAAATATAATTTAACCAAACTTAACCTACGCTCGCTAACCTTGACTAATTAACACCGTAATTTTTTGAGTATTTATTTAATAAATTCAGTAATTATTGCAATTATTTATTATTTAAATAATCAAAACACTCCTGTTAATTACTCAAGGTTAGCTAGCGTATGTTAAGTTTGGTTATATATTTATAAAATAAATAAATATAAATAACTATTTATTAAAATTAATTAAGAGACTGTTTTGAATCTATGTTAAACTCTATATCGGCCCATTTTCCACCGAAATCCGATTGACTACTTTGTTTTTAAATAAAGCTGTAGCTGCGGTGGCGTTAATACGTAAGTACCAAAATATATTATTTATAATTATAAAGAATAAAGTCCTTCTATGTGAACCTATATTTAAATGAAGACTATATTTAAAATCATTATCGGCCAACTCGATGATGATGATAAAATAACAGACCGTAAAGTATGGCAGAACTGAATTATGTTTTTAATCCTGTTTTTTTTATCACTTTACAAATGTTTTTTAGAGATAATGTTAATATTTTGATTACTCGTTCGTCTCTTAAAATTAAACAGATAAACACGCACATGTTTATCTTACGTTACACGTGAAAATGATTATCGTTTATGGTATTAAAGTAAGGGAAATACCAGCACAGCAGAGTTACTTAACATAAATGATAAGAGTGTAATTGCATAATTCTTTCAAACGGGTACGTTAGAAAAAAATATGATCGGCCGAAGTGTGATATCACTTTAAAAATTGATGTGGCAAATGTGGAAGTATATAACACAATTTATGTGGCAGCAGTTTTTCCAGGAGGAATGTTACAAATGCTTTTTACTCGATAATATTATAGAAAACACCCAACCCCTCTAAGTAAATTTGTAGAAAGCTTCACGAAGTTAATTGTATTTACTAGCTCAAGTTATAATATTATACATATATCTTACAAAATTTGATCAAGACACAAACTTAAGTAGAAAAATATTTTTGCAAAATTCTGCTTTCATCAGACATTGTAATGAATTTATTACTGGAGCGGTCAAAATCGTTGGAAAATAATTAGTATTATGTTTAAAAACATGGTGTATTGAATATTTAAGATAAAATAGTTTAAAAATATTTTAAATAAACATATTGAAAGAAATTATTTACTAAAAAAGAGATACATTTGAACCTTAATTAGAAGTATGGCAGTTCTTGAAAAAATTTGGTGAAATAGGTCTCGATTGATAACTAAGCTATATTTTCAGAAATTTGCTTGATATTAATCATATTAATACCACGGTATATTTTATTAATAAATTTTATTATTTTAAATTACAATTAAATTGTTATTTTGGTGTGTTAACTGTATACTATTCAGTTTTAATTTAAAATTAAAATTTTGTTTTTAATTTTATTTACAATATAAAAATTTAACGATGAAAATTTTGAACAAAGAAATAATATATTATACACTACAATAATTAAAGAGATTGCTTGACAATTTCTATTTAAAAAATTGTGTGGTATATTCACGTGCACACACACACACACACACACACACACAGGCGTTCCATGTAAAATTCAACTATCAATAAAATACCGCCTTCTATAAAATTTGAATTGATTATCATACTCCCCCATGTTTTACCGCAATAGACTCTTCCAACTCTGTCGCGCCAATGTAGTAGATTATTAACCATAACAAAACAATCAGAATGCTCAGTGTATTGTTAGTAAGAAGATAGTGGTATCACAAGAAAAACGCGTTTTTATTTTTGAGTTGTACTTCAATCTGCGATCAGTGATCGCTGAGTAAGGATGTTTTCACTTTAAGGTACCGAGATAGATTAATACTTTACAAGATATCAGTGACTGATTTCAGAAAGACAGGTTCTGTTAACCGCAAAAAGTTTGAGGACAATGTGAAATGCAGGAAATCAATGACCGATAACTACTGTCTTACCAAAAGATCAGTTTGATAGTTGTCAGCTGAAATTAATTTGCCGAAATCAGCCGTTCATCGGACGACTAAACGATTAATCCTACAACCGTATCTAATTCAAACTGTTCATCGACTTGTACGCCTTTTTTTTCTTCTGTTTTTTTTAAAGAGGTAGAGGAACTCCATTTACTACAGGCGCCTGAGCAGTGTCGGGCTAGCTAACAGGTTCCGCAAGATGTTATTAAATGCGTATGTGTTCCTGTGCACTACCGACTAAACCTCCACCCTTCCTGGTACAGCTGGTGTGCATTATTTTTGGAAGAAGGAATACGCCTTCACACACATTCAGACACCACAGTCAACGGACACGGACCTACACCCACAAGATACCAAACATCAGAGTAAATCTCACCACACACTCCATACATCACATCAAAGCCAGCCACATCCAATCACATAAATAAACACCTCACAGACAATATTTTCATCGGCCTAGAATATATAACAACATTTTCATAACCTAAAATATTTTCATCGGTTTCATCAATTTGTGCCCGAAAGGGTTCATGCTATGGACTATTATTCTCCGACAAGGTGCCGGATTCATTCGGATGGCTGCAACAGTCAAAATAATAGGATTTAGGTTGCTAAAAATCCCCATTTGTATCACGAAAAACCATCTCACCCGGTGAAATCGAGCGGCTGGTATGGAGTATCGCAAAAAAAAATTGTTGATCCTATTTTCTTCGATTGGATTATTGATGGAGAACGATATCGGAATATTTTATTTCAATTCTTTGCGCTGTAGAAGTGAAAGATCGATACTGTCAGTTACAACATGATGCCGCGATATGCAAATTCAATAACAGCTTTAACAAATTGTTTGGCGATCGCATCGTAGGTTGTAGTTTATAGCCGATGTGATCTCCAGATTTAACAGTGCTAGATTTTTTTCTTTGGGCTTAAATCATATAAAAGGCCTACAGCAATAAATTAAAAATACTAGAACGATTGAAGGTCGATATCAAAGAAGCTGTATTCCAGTCAGAAATTCTGA
This sequence comes from Lycorma delicatula, assembly GCF_047948215.1. NCBI lineage: Eukaryota > Metazoa > Arthropoda > Insecta > Hemiptera > Fulgoridae > Lycorma > Lycorma delicatula. The sequence goes on along the minus strand of NC_134456.1, from coordinate 84,994,175 downwards.
AAACAGTTGAAAGAAACCGGTGATATGTGGATTTGCGTATTCAAGAAGACGGCTGCCACTTTCATCATTTCGTTCAGAATTTAAAATGTCGTGAAATTTGAATAAACAATATTTAATAACACTTCTGCCTTTTTTGTTCCATGTACGAAGTACAAGGAAGTATTGTAATCGCGAAAAATTTCTGTTTTCAGATTTCAGTGGAAATATCCATTTTGATCATCCTGAATCCATTTTGACCAGTTTCGGCGTCACGTCTGTACGTATGTATCTCGCATAACTAAAAATGGATTAGCCGTAGAATGTTAAAATTGTTTAAGTTGTATGCATATTAAGTGATTTCTAAAATAACGATAAGATAGCTGTTGTGAAGTGGCTGTACATCAATGAGCAAAGTAGATTAAGTTTTACGGTTTTCATTTATGGCGCATGTCTGATTGTTGTCCATTGCATACAGCACTATCTGAATTAAATTTAATTTACATTATAATACTACTTTATATCAATCGTATTTCAACGTTATCCAAATTGAACGATCATATTCTCGATTGTCTAATACATTTTTATCTTTCATGTTCGATTGACAAATAATGCAGCTCATCTACGGCGGGTATTGTTTAATAATATTTATTAATTAATTATTTTATTGATATTTCATATAATCTGTTTAGTCTTCATATAAAACTTATTGAATTATGTTTTGCATTTTGAACTTATTATATTTTATTGGAATGTTTAATAAACATCGAAGGTATCATAGAATGCCGATGTTTAATGATTGTCTTTTTAGATGAAATCATTATCAGGATGAATGTTTTGCATCCGTGTTGCAAAACACGGATGTAAAATCAAAACAAAGCGATGTAAAATTAAAATATACTGCCAGTTTAAAACATCGAGTTACACCTTGTCTTCATGGGAGTACTGAGTTCGTAGAGCTCTTACCCTATTTTTATCAATGTAAATTATGTACCCCAAATCAAGTAATAATTTTATTATGATGTATTTAACATCAATCTGTGAGCAAACGTTTTATTTATACCGTATATCAATGCATTTGGGAAATTCCCTACAGTTGTTTAGTTCTATGTAATTTTAGTTACAAATCCAAAAGTGATGTATGTAATTTCTCTTTCAAACCGTTTATTACAGTTATATCAGCGATAGAATTTGCATCACACTTAATTTAAATGATTTTTTTTGGGGGGGAGCCTATACAGTTGCTTATTTCTTCATCAACAATGTTAAAAGTACTTCCTGATATAAAAAGTTGAAATATAAATTATAAGTTATATAAATAAATGATATGTTTACAGTAGCGAACAAATTAATCCGAACAAAGGGAATGTTCATTCTGTGGCAGACTGCCTACTGTTGGTGTTCATATACAAATATGAACTTTTTTGTGCTTTTATATTGTCGATTAGTTTTCGGTGACCTTGTGAGTTTCTGTTATAAGTTTGTTATTCGTTTTTAGTTAATGCAATGGATATAATCCCACAAAAGCGGTCAAAAATTGTTGCTCTGTCCAACAAATGTCCACACAAATGACTCGAAGACAGATTGCCAGCGAGTGTAGTATGGGATTAGGTACCGTAAATGAAGTCGTGAAAAGGTTTAGGGAAACAAGTTCCGAATCTCCAAAGAGAAAAAATGCGGACAAAAAAGAAAACCACGCCTACACAGGATCGATTACTGATAAAAAAAATCCCTTTCGGCACGCCGGAAGGCGGAGGTAGATTTCACCGGTCCCAAGTAGGGAATAAAAAAAATGTCCACCTTAAAATTAGGAAAAACTTCAGATTTACTCAATACGACAATGGTTGCATGTGAAAAACGTTTCACATGTTTAGCATACGACAAGTCCATCTTCCAACAATTCCAGCAACATTTTGGTCATCTATTACCGTAAGGGTTGCTCATATCAAAAATTGTTTCAGACAAAGGTTTTATGTAATTAAATATTACATGTGGACTAACGACCACTTTAAACCGATTCGATACTGTGTCTATTAAGGTAGGTATGATTTTTTTGTCTTCGAAACCCCATTTTTTCTACCTCCTGGACCAATGTTTGATGATGAAGTAAAAAACTTTACTTACATGTGTTTTAGGCCGTTATCCAAAGAATAGTAGAAACTTTAAACGAATTCGATATTTTACTTAATAAGAAAGTTATAGCGATATTTTGTTTTTTCGAAAAAGCCCTCCCATCTTCATTCCCATGGTCCGATTTTGGGCGTTAACGAACTCAACCGAGATTTTCATACAATTTGAAAGTGATTGACGCAAAATTACGTAAGTTATTGTGTTCGCAAGAAAGTGAACTATAAACTTTTGAGCTGACGGTGGTTTTTGGGTCTGGGAATGTAAAACGCGAAGATATGTCGGAATTTTCCGGAAGTCGAATCATGGTACCCGTTACAATATTAGTAAAATATTAGATTGTCCAAAAATATAATGAAATAAACTATTTTATAATTTGGGGTGGGTTTACCCATTTACAACCCCTTAAAATTGCATAATTCATTCAGTTTGAAAAATATATATTTTACATAAAAATATAAACAATTATTTATTTTTAATTATTAAAGATCTTTTACCGATTTTGAATAAAAGTCTATTTAAAACCATGACCTGATTATTAAATATCACTTCATTATTTTCAAGTCATTTAAATGTAAAGTGATGCGTTGATATTAAAGTCTAAGCTGCCCTTCATCCTGTTCATATTGTATTATAATATAATATTAAATTTAAACTTGTTTTTCACAGTATAATTTGTTATAAGCGTGTCCATTACACGTGTATTATTCATATTTTGTTATAGATTTTGTTTTTATAAGATAGGCATTTTTAATTTTATTACGTGCTATGAAATGAAATGTTTTATCTCTTTAATTTTTAAATAGCAAATGTAAGAATATTTTTTAATACTTTAGACAAGAACACTCGTTTATAATTCTTGTAATATTACAAGACATTACAATATAAACAACATATATATATATATATATATATATTTAAAACTGAAATATGTACATATACTAAATGTGTATATATATTAAATGTGTGAAATGTGGTATGTATAAAAATATATATATACACACATATATGTAACCTTTTACTTCAGGGTTATTATCTTTTTTCTGTTTAGCCTCCGGTACTACCGTAAGGTACTACTTCAGAGGATGATATGTATGAATGTAAATGAAGTGTAATCTTGTACAGTCTCAGGCCGACCCTACCTGAGATGTGTAGTTAATTGAATCCCAACCATCAAAGAACACTGGTATTCACTATCTAGTATTCAAATCCGTAAAAAGATTATTCATGCCTTTGCTGGGATTTGAACCTTAGAACTTTCAACTTCGAAATCAACTGATTTGCGATGATAAGTTAACCACTAGACCAACCCGGTGGGATTACCAATTAAGCCGACTATACTACTCATCAAGATCTACAAAATCGAATTGTTACAGCAGTGAATTCAATAACCAGGTACCAGTTACCAGTTAAAATAATTAATTGTTATTTATAAATCTCGATTTTTACATCCTTGTACGAAGTAAAGGAATTATTGTGATCACGAAAAATCTCGCTTTTCAGATTTCAACGGAAAGTTTCATTTGACCATCCCTAAATCCATTTTGACTATTTTCGGCGTGTCGTCTGTTCGTATGTATGTGCGTATGTATCTCGCATAACTCAAAAACGATTAGCCGTAGGATGTTGAAATTTTGGATTTAGGACTGTTGTAACATCTAGTTGTGCACCTGCCATTTTGATTGCAATAGACTTACCAAAAGTGTCCAAAAAGGCCCAAAATACAAAACATTTGCATTTTGGTGTTTTTCTTAACTGTAGTAATAAGACCTCACTGAAAGCTTTTCTACGATATATCATAAGTGGTACTTATTTTCATTGATTCCAGAGTTATAGCCAAATAAAATTTTAATTAATGAAACATTTCTCTTACAGTAGGAAGGTACATCGGTACGATCCGACCTCATTTCCGATTTTTTTTTTAAATGAAAAGTACAGTTTCACTAATAATAACTGATTTTTTTTTATTGTTATTATTTATTGTAAAACTTTTTTTACAATCATAGGTTAATAATTATTAACCCACCGGGTTGGTCTAGTGGTGAGCGCGTCTTCCCAAATCAGCTGATTTGGAAGTCGAGAGTTCCAGTCCTAGTAAAACCAGTTATTTTTACACGGATTTGAATACTAGATCGTGGATACCGGTGTTCTTTGGTGGTTGGGTTTCAATTAACCATACAGCTCAGAAATGGTTGAACTGAGAATGTACAATACTACACTTCTCTTTACACTCATACATATCATCCTCAGTCATCCTCTGAAGAATTATCTAAACGGTAGTTACCGGAGGCTAAACAGGAAAAAGAAAGAAGTGGAACTAATGTTCAGTAACATTAGTGTTCAGTAACATTAGATACTGTCGTATCAGTATACGACAGTTCGTAGAAGATCGTTTGCAGCGGGAAGGACTGCTTGGAAACAAAAAAAAAAAAGCAGTTACTGACACAGGTTATGAAGACAAAAAGACTTTAATGGGCGAAGGAACGTAAAAAATGGACTATTATGGTGTGGAAAAAAGAGATTCAGACGAGATTCATTTCTTTGTCCAAGGGGGAGAGTATCCTACATTTTTAGGCTACTTATGGAGCTCAAATATTTTGATTAGTTAATTATTTGTTGATTAACAATGAAGTATTACTGAAAGTGTAGCAGTTTGTAACCGGTATATTTGCGGTCCAGTTGTAGTTTTGTGGTTTAGTATAAAAGACTTAATGGTGTCAGTACCACCTATATTATTTACATTTTTCCCTAATTTGTTTTCCTTGTTTATCAGTCGTTCTTTTTTATTTAAATGTAGTTTATTAAAAACGTTTAACTCGCTTTAGAAATAATCATATCTTGCAAGTGCTATATTTTTTGATGTATCGTATGAAAATCAATGAAATTTGGTACACGTATGTAACTTCAATGTGTAAAAATAAATATTTTTACTTTTTTAAAAGCTTTTATTTTTAGTCTTAAAAAAAATACAAAAAAAACTACAAAGATATATTTGATTACATATAAAAAATATTTTTTAAAAAAGCTTTTATTTAACTAACATTAATAAAAAAGGAAACAAATTAGAAAACCCCTCTAAAAAGTAAAAAATAAGAATTACATCAAATTGAGAATTTTTAACAAAAAATAGATATTTTTAAATAAATATAAATTAATAGATATTTATATAATTTATTTTTTACGTTTCAGTGCATTTTTATATTTGTTAATATATTATATTTTTTCGTTTAAAATTCTCAATTTGATTTAATTCTTATTTTTTACTTTTTAGAGGGTTTTTTAATTTGTTTTATTTTTATTAATGTTAATATTAATATTAGTTAAATAAAAGCTTTTTTAAAAAATAACTTTTTATATGTAATCAAATATTTAACTTTTTTTTGTTTTCTTTTTGTGTGAAGGTTACATGTTACAAAAACGGCTTAATTTTTTTTATCAATAGAACCCTTGAACTCAATTTAGACTGCGTTACAAAAAAAGCTAATAAATTCTGTTTTAAAGTAATAGAAAATATAATTCCAGTTAGTTAAGGTTTTACCGTCCCAATTTGCCTTAATTAGTTTACTTTATTAAGTTCACTTATCAGAAGGTGATAACTGTTAATTAATCGTCATACTAGTCTGTTATTTATAATAACAATAGCGGTAATTGTTAGATATTGTTTGTCTGCTATACTAAACGTAACTGTGTGAGATTTGATTTATTTTTTGTTACATTACGCGGATAAAATCAACAGCATGATGTTATTAATAAAGTATGGAAACCCTTAAATAGCAGTTCGACCGTTAAACGTAGAAAGGTTTAAGCCTTTCTCGTATCGAAAAATAGACCGTTTGAGGTGGTAGCATTTGCTAAATAATACTTTGTTACTTTAAGTAACAAAGTATTTTCAAATAAGCGATTATTTAAGAGGTATTGTCGATCGCTTTTTAAACTACTGTAAAAAACATTAAATATCCGTTTATTTGGGTTGTTGCTGGATGTTTTTTACATTTAAATTTTGGTTATTCGTTCCCCTTTAAAATGATTTTTCGCAATCCTATCCTTTCTGCCGAAACCTTTTGAGTTGTCCCTCCACGTAAGGTCCAGGGGGTGTTGTGATCTCATATCAAAAAATAAATCATTTTAAGGTAGGCGCATTTGTTAAATTTCATTTTTCTACGTTTAACAGTCGAACAACTCTTAACTGGTCACGCTCTTTGTATAACATTACTAGTCCCGTCGGGTCACTTTGACCCGAACATTCGTAAATTAAATTAATAATACATTATTCAAATTAAAAATAAATGAACACTACTTATAATCGAAAAAGAAACTATTTTTTATTCAAATAAAAACAAATATCTCCTTGTTTAAAACAAAATAATCAAATAAAAACAGAAATTACAAAACCGTGTAAAGAATAAAGATATTCATTTTAGTTGAACTTTGCTGGCGTAAAAATATAATTATTCCCGATTGATTATTGAAGACAAATTTACAACACATCTGTAAGTATGTTTCAAATAAAAATATTTGTAGGATGTAGGATGTAGAGGGTATACTGAAATGAAACGACTAGCACTAGATAGGGAATCTTGGAGAGCTGCATCAAACCAGTCAAATGACTGAAGACAAAAAAAAAAAATATATTTGAACTGAACCGAACATCTACAAGTAAACAATGCACAATTTACTTGGGTGTCAAATTGGTGTCCTGAACAGTATATATGTATACATTTATTCTTAAATTTATTATTTCAGAATTAAAAATTCTTTATTTCCAACACTAACATTAACCACAATCTTTACAAATAAAAGAACTGTGATTCTTTTAAAATATGATGCCCACATTTCACACAATGTTATATTTATTGTCCTTGGTGCTCGGGCAGAGGTGACAGTGTTTACGTTTCCTTCTAACTTCGTCATCTCGCTTCTTTGGTTGTTGAACATCAACTACAGTAACGTGGTCGTGTTCTTCAAAATATATTTTTAATTTGTTCAAATTTTTATGGGTTTCCAGGAGCGAGATACCTTTTACCAAGTAAATTTTTTACTAAAATGTGGCCTAAAGTTTTAAGAAAATCTTTCGCAATAGTGTAACTTAACTGTTCGCGGCGGGTCAAATAGCTTTTTTTTGTTACTTATGTTACACAAACTAAGGGAAGCTGGATACCGACTGATAGAACGGATTACGATAGGAGATTAGCAGGTTTGCCTACCTAATATCATTGAGGCAAATATTAAACTTTAAATATAATATTAAATATAAAATGCCTCGGATAATATAGACCCGACGCTACCAGTTAAGGATACCCTCTTAATTTATTAACATGCTGTACAATATAAGTACAGGTACAAGCTGAATTACCTGGTCTTCCGGTTACACTAATTTTTATCTGCTACCTGAAAAGGGTAGTCGCAGTTAAATTGTAAAAAAAAAAATGTTTTACTTCAGATTTTTTCAAATGTTATTTTAATCCTTGTGCCCTGAAATCTTTTACCGAAATAATAGTAAATTTTCGACAAGTAAATCGCAAAAATTTATTCCTGAAAGTAGATAAAAAGGAAAACTCCGTTTGAAATTTAAAAAGTTTTATAAAAGGCATTTAAAATTCTATTTGCTTATTTTTGTTCCCTTAAATTCTTCACCGAAACGTATCTACCAGGTTTTGGAACCCCTTTCCTTAATCAAAATAAAAGATGACTTCGCTAAGAAAGTTATTTAAAATTTTATTTTTTTCTACAGGACACGTATGTATATTTTTAATTCTAAGATGAGCTAAAGCTAGTCAGCCGATCGGTGGAAATATTTCTAGTGAAAACAGAGAAACGTACGTGCATAACGTAACGATCATGTGTTATATTTGGCTCTTGCAAAGGAAATTTATTGTGAAAGTACATTAAAACAAGGTCTGTCATTTTTATATTATTTTGTATAATTAGAAATATAGATCAGGACATCGTCCTAACATTATAATGGACAAAATCGAAATGACGCGCTTGTAGTGCAAAAATAAAACGCATTCCTAATAGTTTAAATTTATTTACTGAAAAAAATTTACCGTCAAAATCTTCCTCGTAGCTCAATCGGTTCAGCAACTAAAGAATCATTTCGATCGCCTCGATGGTTCTTTAGTTTTATGCGTGTACATAGTTACCGACACATAAACGTTTTGCCGGCCCCCGTGGCACGAGTGGTAGCGTCTCGACCTTTCATCCGGTGTTCCCGGGTTCGAAGCCCGGTCAGGCATGGCATTTTCACACGCTGCTTGTCATTCATATCATCCTCTGAAGCAGTACCTAACCGTGGTTCCGGAGGAAAAAAACATAGACGTTTAATTTTATGTATACAGAGATTAAGTGTTTGTGTAGAAGTTATTATTTAATGTACATTCAGAAATTAAACTTAAACTAACTGAATCGGTTTTCTTTGTGTAATTTGTTAATTGTTCTTATTGAGTTATTAATTAACTTTTTTCTCAGTTTCGGGTATCTTCTTTGTTGTTCAATAGGTTGATTTACAAATAAATACTAAGCTTACCGTTACTGATGCCTTTGCTATGCCAGTATGATAGCGATAAATATATCCAATTTTGTTGTGATTTGATAAAATATTTTTCAATTCTGTAGTTATTTTCGTTTTCTATATTTACTACATTTTTATTACGCTTTGTAACTTTCTAGATAGAATAATAAAAATTTCATTGAGTTTGCAATATAATTATTTTGTTAAAAATGTTTAAATTCTGTTTAGCCTCATCTGTTGAAAAGTACTTCTAGGATTCTTTCATACTCATAAGTAGTTAATTAAAATTTATGTACGTTAATTAAAAGAAATTCCTATGAGCTTTCTTATTATATATGTTTCATCTATTGATATGTTAATAATAATTTTTAATAAGCTAATAATAATAATAAGTCGATAGTGAACTATCATACAAGAAAATAATTTTTTGCTGTTAGTGAAAGTCAGATTACCGAGTTAATATAAACGAAGGTGAATTGCATTTTTTCCTAATACAATGGAATGCCAATTATCTGGGTTGACCTTTCCAAGGCTGAAGCCGGATAATAAAAAGTAAGATAGCTGAAAAATTAAAATAAAGTTTATCAAACGTACTACATATTATTTTATCAAAGTATTGGATATGATTGAAATTAAAAGGACACTTAGAACATTCGTACAATGTAATAAAAAATAAAAAAACATCATACCGTAATACAATAAGTAGAGATTTGCTAATAAGTCATAATTTACAAAAAATATCTGAAAGAAGTAATTTTTTTCATATATTTTTATTTATAGTCGCATCAATAATTAAAGTCATTAGCGACTAAGACGTGTGGTTAGTTTAAACCCAACCACCAAAGAACACCGGTATCTTCCATCTAGTATTCAAATCCTAATAAAAGCGACTGCCTTTATTAAGATTTGAACCTGAGAACTCTCGATTTCGAAATCAGCTAATTACGACGACGAGTTTACCAATAGATCGACCCGGTTGAAAAAAATTGACTACCTTTTAGAAAATTAAAAATCATAAATACAGGGTGAACAAAAAGAATCTCGGGGGTTTAAAGCTATAATATCTCTTAACTTTGATTTACAGTAATAAATCAAATAAAATGATAGAATAACAATAACATTTTCTTCCTACAAGTGTTTAATGTGAGTGTGCACTTATGTCGAGCGGCACACATCCAAGCGATGGAAGAATTCGTCTCGTACTTAACCATCATGTCTGAATTAATGGAAGCGAAGCTGCTTCAATCCTTACCAAAATTGGGTGGATCAATAGGTAGCGGAGACGCATATACAAGTTCCTGTATAAATCTCAAAGGAAAAAGTCACGTGCGGTCAGATCCGGTCCGTGCCGATCGATCCAGCGGTCGGAGAAAACGTCATTTAACCAATCTGGGTGAGGATAAGCACTGTTTTGTTTCCAAAAAAAATTCTCTGGCCATCTTGCAGTTGAGGAAAGAGTCATGTACGCATCAAATCAAAATAAACAAATCTTTTTACGCCCGCTTCAGCGAAATAGAACGGCCAGTAAACTTCCCAAACGGCTGTAAACTTTCGAACGGCCGTCAAGAAGCGGAGAGTCCCTTTCACATTCTCAGTGTTTACAGGTATTTTTTTAACTCCTAAATATGGGCATTATGTACGTCACCTTTTCCACCGAGATTAAATGCGACTCGTTACTAAACATGATACGATCAAGAAATCTTCACGCCTAGAAGTCGGATGCTTTAGAACCTGTAACTGCTTTAATCGCATACGTAAGAGTTTCCTTAAAGCATTTCACTCCGTCGTCACCGGCATTACAGTTCGCTGCTGGCCTTCCTAACAGGTTTGTTAGGATTATTCGTGAAAGACTCCCTGACACGTTCAAAATTCTCTTTAGACACCCGCGCTCGTCCCGTACTCTTCCCTTTACGTAGGCGTACGATCGTTTAAAATTGATTATGCCATCGACGAATATTCTTATCACTCGAAGAATCGCAATTAAACTTTCTACAAGACGCACGTTGAACTGTAACTATCGATTTACATTTAGCAAACCGCAAAACACGGAAGGCTTTCTGTTCACGACTCGCCATTTTTACTATTGACGTTGTCAAGCAGAAAGATAGTGAATACGCGCCATGCACGCAAATAAAACTGTCCTGCTATTCGATTTCGGCCGTGTCATCACTGTTCACTTTATCCAAGAGGTATTATAACTTATAAACGATTTTTTATTTTTTTTTTGTGCACTCTGTATAATTATTTCTGTTCAAAAAGAATGAATAAATAAACTGAATATTTAATATAACTGACATTTCTTATGACAAAAGATTACTGTTGGATATTATTTACTAATTCTTCGTTGTATTTGCAAATCTGCATCATATTACTTTGTAGTTTAACGAGTATATATATATAAAAGAGAAAGCGCAGGGTATGTGTGTTTGTTAAGTATTAAACCCTACATTTTTAATCTGTTGACCTTGTTATTTATTCTATCTCAGTTCCCACTGTACTTTTATTTGGCCTTCTCAATTTTAAATTTATTAACTTTAAATGGAAAGAGTTGTACAAAGGTTCTAGGCCAAGGTTTTGTTAGATCCTTATTTGCTTGTTCTGTATTTTCATCTCAGGATCTGTTCTGATTATTTAGCTTTTACGGTAGTCTTTTTTTTTTGTAACTATGAGAATTTAATTAATTTATATTCGATGTAAGGAAATGTTTTTATGTATTCAATTTGTTTTGGAAACACAAACTTGTTTAGTTGTTGAAAATTATTTTGAATTAAAGCGAGGAAAATTTTGTTAAAACTGTACATCATTGTTTAATACAAAAATGTGTTGTAACTTCTAGCCATGTCGAAAAATTTGTTACCGGATAACTAAATAAAAAATTTTATAAACAAAAATTTTTGTTTATTTTTTATTTTATTAAAATTACTTCCCATATGGACAATTTGAAAATGTCACTACTGAATAATATTGGCTATGAAGTATAGATTTATATAATATCACGTTATTCTGATGTTCAAAGTATATTTATATCCAAGTCCAAGAAAATTATTTGATAACGTACATTTATTGTTAAGTAAAAAAACAAAACAAAAAATTAGCGATTATAATAAAAAATATTTCCACATTTCAAAGACACTGCTATCAAGCCCATTAAGCAGTTTGTTCATTTGTCTCTCCGTACTTTTTCCATATTTGTGTGGAGATAAAGGTTTCTTGTATTTTTATTTTCTGTGAACGTCTTTATCTTCTTGGCCTATCCGTTTTTTAAATAAATGAAACTAAAAATATTAAATAAAATTAGTTTAAAAAAATTAAATCCTTTTACAAACATAAATCCTCCCTAAGTAAAATATAATACCTTTTCAGTATTTAAGGAAATCAAGGATTACTAATTTGTTTGTAGTTGTTTTAAATTTAATGAAAAATGGAAAAATTATGGGATTTTTTAGGAAGGGTTTATTAAAGTTCTTTTTATTATTTTTTAAAACTTATTCTTACTTAATAATATTAAATGTAACTACTAGTTCAAAGCTACTCTGTTCATCATATTTTGTTTTTGTTATCTAATGATTAAAACTTAAGGATATTAGTCATAATTTTTGTGTTAAGAACTTTTTACCTTTCTTAGGTTCATTCTTTTATTATATGTGGACACGTTTCGGAACTACTCCCTTGACAAAATTTATTGTACTGGTACTTTTAAATTTCTGTTAATCTGTATATAGCGTTTAATCAACGCCCTCCCTTTATTTAACGTCATGCCTTATCTGGTCGTCTTCTTGTGTATTTGTTATTAATCTTATCTTTTCGTTTTATTTATCTATTTCCTGTTTTCAGTAAATTAAGGTTCTTGAAAAGGACATCCGGTTGATTGTCGATCAGTTCATTTATGATCGTTTTATTGTTAATTTTTTATTTAAGGATTTATAAATATTCTAAGATTTTCATTCTTCTTCCTTTAATACAATTATGAATTAATTTCATTGATTCTTCCATTTTCATCTGGGTTTTCTATTAAATGCCTTGCGTAATTAGAATCTTGATTTTGATTTTTAAAAGATCTCGTGTGTTCGTTGTATCTTATTCATTTTCTTCCCGTTGGTCCGATGCATGTTGCATTGCATTTGCATGTTATTTTGTATATACCGTTATTGTTGTAAATATATTTTTCTTCTATATTACTGTTAAAAATCTTTTTTAGTGTATTTGTATTTATAGTCGTTTTTATATTATATTTATTAAAAAATTGTTTATTCGGGTAAATTTCTTTTTCACTAAATGCTAATTTACTCGATTTTAAGGTTTATTCATCTTTATCGTTTTAATTATATTTCTATTTTTTTTTATTTTCATACCTGTTATTTTCTGCTATATTAAAAAGATTAAATTATTTTTTTTTAAAAACCCATGACGAAAAAAGCTTAAAAAACGTGTAATCATTAAATAACTTTATTTTTATCTTCTGTAACATTGTGATATTGTTTTTAAGGCGGTAAAATTTAAGAATTTGATAAACCGACGTACGTGCCTATGCGAACTAAATCTTATCTGTGCAGTCTACGGTTCACGCATGACTGTCAGTTAAAATCTTAAATGTTATAGTCTTAAAAATATCACTTTTTCTTAAAAACATCACAATTAGTTCACGTTTTTTAAAGGTTTTTCGTCGTGTGTTTTTTAACATTTTTAATTTAATTTTTTATTTATTACTTTTTAAAGATTAATAGGCCTGTGTCAAACATTGGAAAGTTTTTAGGCTGATGATGATGATGATGATGATGATGATGATGATGATGATGAAAGTTTAGTATACTTGACCAGCACCAATTATTTAATAATCCACAGAATAATGCCTTGCTGGAGTTAGAAAGACTTAGAAACATTGAAAAGCCGTTTTGAAGAAACATATCTACTATAGCGCTTCCTAGCGACTTATAACCGTAAAACACGTCTAAGAACGTTCTCTGAAATGATACCTATGTAATGCAAAACACCGCATAGAAATCGGTCCAATAGTTTTTGAGGAAGATGGTAACAGACATACACGCACAACCTCTTATCATAAATGCATATATACGTCCGTTACGACGTGGGTAAAAATAGTGTTAACTCTTTTTTGTATGCTGGTTTCTTTAATGGTAATTTATGTAGTCTATCTTGAAGAGCAAAGTTTTTTCGAAGAAAGATTTAATATTAGCCTTCCAAGCAGCCACCGCAGAAATCCGGTTTCGCAAAGGTAGGATGTTGAAAATGGTAATAGCATACGAAATACTCTCGTTTCCAGTGCAGAAAACTCATCATCCACTTCTGCCCAAAATTCAAAGAACGATTTATTATTAAATTGTCTTTTGATTTCGCCGCTTGCCGTGAAGTCTATGAAGATCTCTTCCTCGGCAGTTGAGAGCCCTTCCGGAGTATTTTGAAATGGATCCCTAACCCGTTCGTAACTTGCTCCAAGTTGTCATCAGCAAGGAAATATTTTTAAAATTCTTTGCCGGCATGGCTAAATGATTTCAACGGTTACCAAAACAACTTTCATATGTTTTTCTTCAGTCTTGTACGTTTTAACACATTCATCCACATTTGCAAACATTTCTAGGTTTCTTGATTTAAATTGTTGGTCCATAACTCCATTTTTCTACAAAAAGCCTTAACTTAATCGCTTGCATCCAACATATGTGTATTTGCTTCTTGGAGTTGAAGATTCAAGGTATATAATTTCTCGAATATGTCGACCGAGTAGCTCAATTACATAAAAAATAAACCATCTCGAAACTTCTCGACTTCCGGTCGGTTTTCCTGTTCTAGAAAAATGGCGATTTCATCTCTTAATTCATAAACTCGTTGCAAAAATTTCCCACGTGATAACCATCTTGCCTTGCAATAAAATAGTAACGCTGAATGTACTGCACCCATGTCTTTACAAAGTGCAGAAAAGGTTCTTGATTTTAGGGGTCTCAATTTTATATAATTTAGTATGACTACAACCGTCGTTAGCACAATATTCAGATCAGGACTCATTCCTTTGGAAGCCAGAGCTTCTCTGTGGATCACGCAATTTGTCCAGACACGCTTTGGAGATTTTTGTTTTTCACTAGTGCTTGTATATTTTGGAATCTTCCAGACTTTGGAACGAGCACCTCGGTGCATTTTCCGACGCAGTTTTTCCGCTTTATGTTTGCCTGGTTTATAAAATCATTTAAGGTAACAAATAATGCGAGTGCTGTTCTTTGAGTTCTATTGGTTTGTAGAAATGTAGTTCTTCTGCCGATGACATACTATCACAAATTCGAACATAGGCAATGAAATGAGCATCTTTATTGCTATCTGTTGTCTCATCAAGCTGAATTGAAAGAAATTCGTCACGCAACTTCCCGAAAAGCTGATGCTGTACATCTTCAGCTATATCACCTTTTCGACGAGCAACAGTATCATTTAATAGAGGTATGGATTGCAATTGTTTGGCAAAATTATCTTCAAACGTAGTTTCTACAATCTCAATTGCAGCTGGAAAAATATGCTTTTCGCCATGGGTATGAGGCTTTTTACATTTGGCTATTTTATATGAAACTTTGTAAAAGGCAAATAAAGCTTTTTCATTCACAAAAGTTTTTTTTTTTTAAATGATGTTTGCTTTTCATATGATTTTAATCTTAATTCGAAGAATTCTCGGGATTTGTTAACGAACTCCCTATGAAGCGTTTCCAAATGTATTTTAAGTGTATTGGGTTTCATTCTGTCTACTGCCAAAGTTTTTGAGCAAACGATACAGGACCCTTTCTTCTTTATTTACTTCAGTACTGGTAAACCCAAAATTTAAGTATTCTTGAGAATATTTTCTTGATTTTATTTTCGGAACCACGCTTATCTGTGCAATTGTTGATGCTTCACTATCGTCTAATGCTCGCTTACGCCAACTTAAAAATTTATCCATGATTGTTTATAAATGTACTGCTGTGAATATTTAATACCGTGAATTGCAGTTAACACTATAAACTGCAAATTACATTATACACATTCACGATAGATTCGATAGCGATAGAAGGAAGGATCGACTCGACTGAGACCGGCTGGAATTGAACGAAGTGCAACATTTATACACGTCTGCGCAGTCGGTCGCGCAGACGTTCCAGAAAGTTCGAGACAAATATGAACTTCTCGCGAAGCCGCGAGGATGTCCGATATGGTGGACGTAAGACAGAGAGCAATAGAGAGGCGTCGATTCTAGTTTTGCCGATGCAGCGGATCGGTGTTGCCAAATATCAATAAATTTAGTTATTCTTGGTAGTTTGTAAGGTTTGTCATTAAGGTCATAGTGTAACTTTAGCGCCAAAATAATCAAAATGAATATTATTGTAGACATTGTTATTGTATGTGAGTGGGGGGCGCGATGAAAATTATGATTTAAAATTGGGTCGCAAATACTGAAAGGTTGAGAAACGCTGATGTAGATGAATATAAATTTTCTGTCATGATACAATTCTGCATTCTTCAGTTATTTTTATATTTTTTTAATTCTTCCGCTACTTTGATTGAATTTTTTACTTTATATTGGTTTTTTCAGTACTCTCATTTCTTTTAATATATTTGCTAATTTATATGCTGGCGCATTCGTGTAATCTTTTATAGGTCTTATCGCAACATTTTCTGTGTGGATTTTAACCTGTGTTCTCATAATTGGTATACTCGGATTCATGTTAATATACTTGTAATCATTTTCTTTAATTAGACCTTTTTATAACTTGAATTTATTTCGAATATATTTTTCTTTTCTATTGTTCATTGTGTTTTATTTATAAAATTTGTTGTTTTCTTTTTATATAAGTGTTACGCTGAGTACTCTCCCATGTCAATAGCATTTTCCTTATGAATATAAGATCTTTTTGGAGCTTCTTTAAACTTATTACCTCGGTGGCAGCTTCGAGTCTTTCCCTATTGGAATATGCAATCTTTTTTCCGACCATTTCTCCTCTGTATACACAAGTCGATGCTCCTACTCCTCATTACCTGTTTGGAACTTCTTTAAATCTCTCTGGGTGTGTGCTGGATGAGACTGATCTTGAGCGTAAACTGTCCTTCCTTGATCGGTATAAGGGTGCGGGGCCTGATGGAATACCGTCACTGGTTCTCAAGCGATGCAGTAAGCTACTTGCATCTCAACTTAATAGTTTTTAATAGACGTTTAGAACTTGGAGTCTTCCCAGACCCAAGACCAGTTATGCAGTTCCTATTCATAAGTCTTCTGATGTTGCCGATGTACGGAACTACCGACCCATTGTTATCCAACCAGCCTTGGGTAAAGTTTTTGAGTCCCTCGTTCTCGATTATATTGGTTTACCATGAAGCAAGAGCAGCATGGTTTTACTCGTGGTAGATCCATTACTACAAACCTGGTTCTTTACGAACACTATATTCATTTCTCTTTTAGAAAAGGTAAGCAGGTTGATAGCGTTTACATCGACTACTCTAAGGCATTTGACAGAGCCATAGACGTCTCCTTGCTAAATTAAAAGCATATGGCATCTTGGGGAGTCTTCTTCGGTGGTTTCACTATTATCTTGCTGACCGGTCACTCATTGTTAAATTTCTTGGTGCTTCTTTACGAACTTTTGATGCGGTGTTTCACAAGGTTCTCTCACGGGACCTTTCTTATTTACCATCTTTTTGAATGATATTGTGGACTGCGTCAATGTTGAGTGCCTGTTGTTTGCTGACGACATTAAGATCTACAATTCTGTATCCTCTGTGGAGGATTGCCATCGGCTCCAGCACTGTCTCACTAAAATTGACGAATGGTGAGCACTGAATTGTATGGGAATTAATGCCGGCAAGTGCGTTGTTGTCACTTTTCGTCGTTCTTCTGGTCCCCTTCTATTTGACTACACATTTAATGGATCTGCACTAAGGCGTGAGTCATCCATCCGTGACTTGGGGATCACTCTTTCGTAAAATTTCAATCCTGAGGATCACATCGGTACTATTACTAGCAGAGCTGTTGGAGCTCTGGATCTTCTCATTAGAACGTCCAAGAGGGGTCTTGAGTGTGGAGGCGGAGTTTAATTTTTGTATTTTTCCCCGTTTCATTTCTTTCATTATGGTCGGTTAATCTATCCGATTTTTTCGTCATTCGTGTTTTTTTTTTTTTTGGTTTCATTCTTTATAATACTTTTTATCTCTTCTATTATATTATTATTTTATTGTGTCACTAAAAAGTGTCGGTTAAGTTGCAAGCGTAAATGCATTGTTAAGTGTTTCCTTTTTTATATATACGGTTTTAATTTCCATTGTACCCGATTTATTTCTGCCTTTTTAATTGGTTTTTTGCTGCATAACTATTATTAATTGTTTTTAATTTTAGCTTGATTAGTTGGTATTGCTTGATTGAAAATGCATTGTTTATTAAATCTTATGTTCGCTATTGTCTTATATAACTTTTTTAACGTATATTTAAATGTCTTTACAATTTTGGTCTGGTAAACCACAATAAAATCGTTATTAAGATAATAACTATTATATTTCCTGCCAATAACGCTGTAATTTCTTGAGTATCGTTTACCTTTCTTAGCTTCATTCTTTTATTATATGTTGACGCGTTTCCATTGCCAAAACTTATTGTACTGGTACTTTTAGAGTTCTGTTAGTCTTTAGTAGCGTTTAGTCGACACCCTTCCCTTTATTTGACTCCATGTCTTATCTGGCCTTCTTCTTGTTTATTTGTTATTAATGGTTGTATTTATTTTATTTCCTGTTTTCAGTAAGTTAGGTTCTTGAAAAGGTCATCTGCTTGATTGTTGATCAAATGAACGGACCAACAACAATCAAATGAACAGATCAAGTACTCAACATAGAAATTACAGTAATCTTAGCAGAAAATATGATAATTATTATCTTAATAACAAGAATAGTAGTCGTAGTTATAAACAAAAAATACCATTAATTAGTAGTTTTTATGATTTATTATTTTCCCAGCTATAGCTCTGTTGCTGCTGGTTTCTACAACATAACTATTTTTAGCGATCGGCCAAAATTCTGATTATTGCCTCAATATATGTATGTGTATGTATTTTGATTAATATTTATGGACTGGCTCAACATAAATATTCGAAAATGCCACAAAAAAATTGTATATATGGAGCATTGTTGGCGTTAGATTTTGGTCAAAATTAAAAAAGAGAAGAGGTGTTTATAGCAATTTCAAATTTTTTATGTAGTGGCCGTAGAAAATTGAGATTTAGTATCATGAAAGTGCTTATTAATTATTTAAAATTCCAAAATTTTAAATTTATCATATTTAAGCGTGGAGAATATTCAACATTAATTCTAAAAAGTGTTTGCTTCATATCTAGAAAACCTGTTTACCTAAAACGTTAAACATTTCCTGTATACAAATTTTTTTTTAGTTAACTAACATTTTTAATCTTGTTTAATAATATTTCACCAAATCGGACCGACATAATTTTTAAGATTTTAAAAATTCCAACTGTTTCCGGTATAAATGTAGAGACAACGTAGAAACATTTTTACAAAAAAAGGGGTCCCATGGGACTATACTTGAAGAATTTTAATTTTTTTTAATGATTTCTGTTACTTTATCTATTTTTCAAGTTGTGACTTATTAAACATGTTATACGATGTAGCTGTTGAATAAGGAAGTCAAATGGGACCGAATGTTTTTACTAACAAATTTTAATTTTCAGCAGTTACTCTCTAAATGCAGTAGTATTATTTTGGTGATAAAAACGTCAATTGGTCAAGGAGATCAACTGAAACTCAAAATTTGTTACTAAGATTTTTTTCTCAATTATACTTTTAATGCGTGTACTTTTTTAGATTAATGTCATCTGATTAAGAGGATCAAATCGGATTCAAATTTTTATACTGAACATTTCATAATTAGGAGTCGATCTTCTTGGTGTCTCTCTCAACCAAACCGATAAACCTTATTATTAATAGTTATGATTATAATCATTAGTAACTTGTATTTAATATATTTAACAACTTTTATTTAATATTAAATATTTTTTTTCTTAAATGCTTAATTTTATTGTATTATTTCAATTTTAAAATGTTGTTGTACAAAAGGGACAACACTGGGAAAGTTTTGCAATTCTTTGTTAGCTTTTTTTATAAACCAGTCAATTTGTTAAATATGTTTTGTTATTATAAATAACTTCTACGAAAAAGTATTTTACTATAGGTAGATAACCTTTGTGATCTTATTTGTTCATAACCGGTTATAACCATTAAGGTAGTTTATAAATGATACTTGTAAAAATCACTTTTTATATTCCCATTGATAAAAAATTATTTAATTTACTCGTTTTAATAAATATATATTTTTGGTTAGATCTCTATGATTTACTAATTCATCTCGCTACTAGTTTTATCTTGTATATATTTTAAAGTTGGTTTTCGATTTGAATAGTATTCAGTGAAATTAATACGCATTTTAACAATGTAAAATTCCTTCTATTTGTAGATTTATAAACAGGTTTTATTGACATCAGTTTCGTGATTTTTATGTGTAGTGTTTTTTTTAATTATCAGTACCCTAGGTAAAAGTAATAATTTAAATAGTAATTTAAGTTGCAGATATTATATAACTGAATTATATAATTACTGGACTACTTTCATAAGAGTGTTATTATTGCCGTTTTGCAAGTGTTGCATTTTTACTTTGAATTCTAATTAATGAATTTTTCAATTAATTTACTTTCTTTTAAGCGATTACTTCATACATATTAATACCTGCTGTAGTACATTTAATTAATAACTAATTGTATTGCGTGAACTGATAATGTATTATCCTTTTTAAACTAATGCAGCTTTAACGCAACTGAATAGTTTAAAATTAAATCACTCGAAACTTATCAACCTGTATGAACGATTTCAGTACATATGTCTTTATTTATTATATTACTCGAACACATATCTTTTAACGATGAAATTATAGGTGAAAAATGTCAAATCCTCTGTGTAATGTATTACATGTGATATCTTGCATATTATTTAATAAAGCCAGAACCTGTATTAACTAATTTAAAAATTTGGACTCAAATTTAGATTTAGACCGATCGAAATAACTCATTTAGAGGGGGAAAAACTGTTACCTGGACTTTTATAAGGGGAAATGGTAAAGAGGCTTTTTTTTGTAGAGGTGGGAAATCCATTTTACAGACGCCATACGACAGTGTCGGGGTCGCTAACAGGTTCCGCAAGATGTTATTAAATGCGTATGTGCACCTGCGCACTACCGACTAAACCTACACTCCTGGATACCCGCCCTTCCTGGAATTGCTTAAGAAGCATTACTTCATGAGGAGGGGGGATGATGCGCCCACTCACACATTCATACACCACACTCCAATACATCACCCTCCAATAATACGTAGGAATAACATTACGCCAAGGAAATGCATATAACAACAGACAATATAAATCATGATCAAAACAAAAGTATATACATTTATACAAAAAATTTAACAAAAAAATTCCGACTAGTTATATGAACAAAGTCCCACGATCATCCAGACAGATCACAACAATATTTTGGAACAAAGAAAAACTAGATAACATAATACATCAACATCATAGTACGGGGTGGGACATGTCAATCAGATCATCCCAATCCCGTAGGCGGAAGACCTTGTGAAATTTACCGGTCGCCACACCCCAACCCTCCGTTCCTAGCCCTGAGGAACGGAGAGTTGTCTTTAGACCCTCTAACTGATTACATCCCACAGTCATCAGCCAGGCCTCGGTCGGGATGCCACCGATCTAAATGCCTCGGCATTTTCATCAGTAAATAAAAATCAAATTCTGTCTTCACATCCAACTTAACATGATTCCCTCAAACTAAGTGACTGAAACCCCCGCGCCTAATCTAGATTTTACAGCACCGTTCGTGACTGTGAATGCCTCAGAAAACGAACGAGTTAAGTCAGTGCTACACTCATACCAGTCAAAATTATGTTTTACGCAACATAGAAATTCAGACCTACACTCAAACAAGTTGACCGATTTAAGTCCCCTAACAAGGGGAACGTAACCTCAATCCGGTCCGCGCAGGAGCTGGGGACAAACCCCGCACCCCCACCCGATCCAATCATGGAGTCTCGCGCGGCATTACAAAGTCACAACCAGAACCGCCCCCGGCCGCACGGGCTACCATACCCCGACAGCGCGGCCATCCCCACCAGCGGGAGCCCCAAAATCGAATCACAAACAACACCAGTATAACCGTGGCACGGTGCCAATGTGCCTACCTGCAACCAATCCAATGCCTAGGCCGGAACCCTAGTCACCCGGTATCCTACCACTATCAAATACTTCGATTAAACTCCCTCTGCAGACCTATACACCGCAAGGGCGCGAAGAAAACCAACCACTGTAGACCATTCCTCGCGGATCATCCAGTTAATACGGAGATCCAAAAAGGAATGTATTCTCTCAAGTTTAGTTAACAGATCGTGAACGTTCGATCTCGCATTGGAGACATACTAGAGGACTTGGTCTACCTTATCATCAGTCCCACAATCCGGGCGTGGATTCGAATCCATCAAACGAAACCTTTTTTCTTTTTCCTATTTAGCCTCCGGTAACTACCGTTTAGATAATACTTCAGAGGATGAATGAGGATGATATGTATGAGTGTAAATGAAGTGTATAATCTTGTACATTCTCAATTCGACCATTCCTGAGATGTGTGGTTAATTGAAACCCAATCACCAAAGAACACCGGTATCCACGATCTAGTATTCAAATCCGTGTAAAAATAACTGGCTTTACTAGGACTTGAACGCTGGAACTTTCGACTTCCAAATCAGCTGATTTGGGAAGGGCGCGTTCACCACTAGACCAACCCGGTGGGTTTATCAAACGAAACCTAGCCAAACTCGCCCGAAAGGCACCATGCTCGGAGAGAAACTGTGTGATATACTGATTGGGGGAAACCCGTCTAATCGCACCTACATCAGACGCTGTAGGAAATATACCATGCGTGTAGCAACCTGTGGGGGATTCGTCCCAGCTGACCTGCCAAGACGCAAGGCCCCGGTCCTCAATCTTGTGCTTTCGTTTTAATGCCAGTAAATTTTTTATCTTGGAAATGTAGCGTTCCTTACGCTCATTATCTATTGGTTTTATTCCGGCTATAATCGACTGCCTTCCGCGAGACTGTTCTATAACAGCCAGTTAGAGGAGTCGCTGAGTCCGCAGCAAAATATCCGCGTAACACCTAAATACAAGCGGTGAACCCAGACAGGTGCAGCATGTAGCATAATAGCTTCGCTGTCAATGAGATCAATCATGCATACAACAGAGATAACAAAATTATACATAAGACATCTCAGCGTCACAAAATAAAGAAGCAAGATCATAATAAAATGTACCAACTATGAAAAGAAAACATCTACATACAAAATATATTAAAGTGTAAATAACATGAAAAAACATGGTAAAGGGGCTTATAATAAACTTAAAAAAATATAAATGCCTGAGCGGGGGTGGTGGAGGGTTGAAAAGGAGTGAAAAATGGTATTATTGCGATTTCCAGCAAAAGTTAACGTCTAATATATTTTTGGTTATTTAAGACACAGAAAGGTTTACTTTCATCAAGTTTCATGAAAATTAAATTATTTTTGCGGAAATGAAAAATAAAAAAGAAAAAAAAAAGATTTTTCTCGGAAATTTTGAGGTTAAATTAAAAAGTGACCTCTACAAAAGTTGTAGATTTTTGCATGATCTACTACAACATTTGTATTGGACAATTTTTTTCAACCCCCAAACCATCCCTCCACGACCTCTACTCACGCATTTATTTTTTTACGTTTGTTAAACGTGTAATCCCCTTTACCATTTCCATTTATAAAAGTCCAGTTAACATTTTTTTTTCTCTAAGTGTAATTTAGTTGGACTAATTAACAAAATATTGGGTAATACATTCACTTAGTTAAAGGTAGAAAATTGTAAAACATTCTATAACTGAAAATACAGAAAGAATTTTGGCTGAATGTCGTCAAGTTGAAGAACTTATAATTTAAAAAGTAAGTTAGTTGAGGAAACTGATCTTTTTATGTTTTAAGTATCAAATTTTATAAAACTGCATATTTATTGTTATTAATATATCCTAAGAATATCTCCCTTTTTTGCCCTATGACATACTTTTTACTTCCTTGTACGAAGTAAAGGAAGTATTGTGATCGCGAAAAATGTCAGATTTGACTTATATCCATTTTGAACATACCTTAATTCATTATGACTAGTTTCCGCGTGACGTCTGTACGTACGTTTGTATCTCGCATAACTCAAAAACGATTAGACTTAGGATGTTGAAAATTGGGATTTAGGACTGTTGTAACATCTAGTTGTGCGCCTCCCCTTTTGATTGCAATCAACTGGGCCACGTGTCCAAAAAATTTGGACTTTTTTTTAACTGCAGTAATAAGCCCTCATTAAGAGCTTTTTAACGATATATCATAAGTGGTTCCAGAGTTATAGCCAAATAAAAGTTTAATAATGAAATATTTGGATCTTACAAGGGAATGGCACATTGGTTCAATCTGACTTATCTCCTTTTTTTAACTCTTATTTTTTAATTTAAATATATTGATTTATTAATCTCTTGATTGTAAAAAAATCTTTACAATAAATAATTATTTAGTAATAACAGTAAAAAAAAGCAAATGAAAAAATATCAGAAGTAGTTATTAATGAAATAAAATTTTATGTCTTTTCATCTAAAAAAAAAAACTGTATATATGTAATAGGCTTACAAGGAAGTCATGTGGTGTCCACATCAGATTCTTTGCTATAAATTTTTCAATTTCAGGTTTGGTTGCTCAAGAGTTTTCATAGAAAATGCCATCAGATTACATAGTTATTTATTCTGAAGTATTATTGCAGATTCCAAAAAAAATGAATCAAGATCTAAAACTCGCTTAAAAAATAAACAATTTTTTTGTGTAGATGAAATTTGAAATTTTTGTGAATAATATATGCTTTTAGAAAAATTGTAATAACTCAAATATCCAACCTGCTGGGAACTTTTTTTTCAATCTGTTTATTAAAACATAGGTTTTATTGAAATAAATAGAACAGAACTTTTCAAGGTTCCTTAAGTTATGGCGGATGGAATTAGTGTTCAATTATTGTTCCCTTGTCTTTTCTTTACATCGTACTGTCTCATGAATTATCCAAGATAAAAACATGAATATTCAAGTAAACATGTAAAATTAGGCCAATCTTTACGGCAGAGTGGTAGCGTCTCAGTCTTTCATCCTGAGGTCCCAGGTTCATATCCCAGTCAGGCATGTCCTCTTTTCATATGCTATAATATTAGATTTCCATATTCCTCAGACATGCTTCAAGCTTATGTGGTGAAATCATCAAGAAAAAGAAAAAATTAGGTGTTTAGAACATTGTAGGTGCTTGGCAAAAATCCGTTGGAGGAATAAAGGAGGACTTTTTTCAGTATCACTTAGTACAAGCTGAAAAAAAAATAGTATTACAATGGGTTATTGCATGATTACTCTGATCATGTAACTCATCTTAGATCTTGTTAAACCTTTGCATAAATAATAAGTTTGAAAACCGAAAGCCACCCTGTGATTTGTTATGGAATGATTCTGAAATAATTTCATATCTGGTTTTAAATTATGGTTTGATAATTCTAATATTTGTAATTTTCTTTTCTTAATGTCCCATCTGGCATGTATCATTATATTTTTTCTTTTTTTTTTAGTATTATATTGAAATAAAAACATTAGGAAATTTTAGAATTTTCCTTATAATGTACAGATTTGAGTTGATAGCAACTGATATTGATACATTTTCCATTAATCATTTTCCTATATATAATTGACATCATGATTAAATAATTTCTTTCTTAAATTTTATATTTCTTTTTTACTAACTGTTTAGTTGCCATTTATTATTGCATTAGAAATAAATCAGTTCTGCAGTTTCTCAGATCATTGTGTGAAGATAAATGTTTCCTCTTTTGGTATAAATTTTATTAGATATATGCTTTGAGATTTAACTGCACAGTAAAAATTAAACTGTTAAATAATGTCAACCATATGTGTAGTGTACAGCAGTACAATACAGGTAATAATCTTCTGCTGGTTGTAATCATCAGTTGATTTAAAAAAAATTTTTTTTTTGAAGAGAAGTAAATATTGTTCAATCTTTAATACCAGCTGTTAAGCAGGAGCCCAAGTGCTTTACAACCACGTGAATTTGAATCAATATTTGTTTTGGTTCCACCTGACAGCTGATGGGCTGTGTGTCTGCAGGGAGGTCCAGTTGAACGAACACATGATGTTTGACTGCCCAGCTCTTGGGGGGCCAGAACTCAGGCCACTCTGGAACGTAGAGGTCAAGGGGAAAATTGGCTACTCATAAGCAGAGAGTCAATGTAGCATGAGCCGCATTGTCGGATGTGTGACATCAAGTTCCCTGATGTCGTTGCTTTTTTCAACCGGCAACAGCAGTTTAAGGGATATAAAACTCCTACCACTTGCCATAGGAAGCTACCCTTGAGAAATGGCTGGCCATCGGTCAAATATAGCTCCAAGTGCTATAATATTGCGGACAGGTACTTGCTGGCATTCAGTGACCTAGGTGTGGCAGCAAATTGCTGTCCATGACGGAATAAATCATAATTTATTGACATATATTTTAGTATGTAGACAGAGTGTGCATATCCATTTTAGTAATATATGACAAGTGAACGTTGGGACATGCAAGCGTGTGGTATAGAGCACCATGCTTATTTTGCTCATGCAGTTAGGTAAGCTCTAAGAGCTAATTAGGATATTGGTCACTAAACGGTTTTGAGGAACAGTAGCCGTTTGTGGTACCGACTGAATGGGGTGGTGGTGGGAGAAATGTCAGACAAACCAAATACCAGCTGTTATAATTAATCCATAGTATTGTTTTTATTGTTCCAAGTATTAATACCAGTTTTATAGTTATTCCTTAGCATTATTTTTAACAGACTATAAAAATGGAGGTTTTATGTTCAAATATATATTTTTTTGTAAAGCTTTTTATGATCAAATATTTTGACCCCAATGGATTATTTTTTTTTATTTTAAGGAGATGGCCCTACAGTACATTTCTAACAAGAATTTTTTTTTATTGAAAGACTTGGAGCATTTGAAGATATGATCTGATGAATATCAGATATTCTATTATTCAAAAAATTTATAGAATTAGCTTATGTGAGATAAAAGAATGGAACATATTTGTGGATTTCAAACAGTCTTAGTTTGCACTCTTCTTTTCTCTGCATTACTTTTTACTTCCTTGTACCAAGTAAAGAAAGTATTGTGATCACAAAACATTTCGGTTTTCATATTTCAATGGAATTATCCATTTTGACAATCCCTGAATCCATTTTGACTAGCTTCAGTGTGATGTCTGTACGTACATATGTATCTCGCATAAATCAAAAACGATTAGGATGTTGAAATTTTGGATGTAGCATTGTTGTAACGTCTAGTTGTGTACACCTCCCCTTTTGATTGCAATAGAAAGTAAAATTAAAATTTTAATTAATGAAATATTTGGATCTTAAGGGGAAGGCAGATCGGCATATCAGATTTCATCTCCTTTTGTTTTTTTTAACTTTTTCTTTTTTTTTTTAATTAAATGTATTGATTTAATTATTAACCCTTTGATTGTAAAAATATTTTACAATAAATAATAATTCAATGATAAAAAAAATTATTAGTGAAGTAAGATTTTGTGTACCTTTAAAAATGTGCAAATTTAATTTTATAAGCTTAAATGTTTAATGTAATAGATTTGGTGAAACATCTGATTTTTTAATATTAATTGAAAATTATGATTTAGAATCATATTATTTTTTGGATTTTCTAGTTTAATTTTATCTACATTAAGATTAACTACAGAGTGACTGAAAAATAGACCCTCACAAGAACAACATGTACACTGAGACATACATGTCTGATCTTTAATAAATTGCAAAAAATTCTTATCTTTTAATTCATTACTCATCAGATATTGTTGGACAATATTCTTTCTAAATCTGGGTTGATCATAATTTTGTTTATTTGTTTTATGTTGCCAGTCATTTAATCGCCCTTTTGTTTGATATAATTCCTTCTATCTTAATTTGTGTGCACATTCTCCAGTTTTAAAATTTTCTCTCTCTTTATATTCATCATCGTCTCGTAATCTTTTTATTCTTTCCTTAGTCTTAATGATTCCTTCCTCTTTATATTTATCATATCTTAATCTTTTTATTGTTTCTTTGGTTTTAACATTCTCTTCCTCTTTATATTTATCATCTTCTCTTAATTTTTTTATTCCTCCCTTGTTCTTAACATTTTCGTCCCCTTCATATTCATCTTCTCGTCATTTTTTTGAGATATATTTCTTCATGTTATCTTTCTTTTTCCTGTATGATTGTTTCTTTTTCATTTTTGATTATTCACCATATAATCTAATAATAAAAACTGAACATTTTACACAATTAGGTCGAAAATAACATTTGTAACCAATATACAGGAGTTCACTAAACAGAATAGTTTATTACAGTATTAATTTTTGTTTATACAACACATCTTTTTTTTTGTCTTCAGTCATTTGACTGGTTTGATGCAGCTCTCCAAGATTCCCTATCTAGTGCTAGTCGTTTCATTTCAGTAAACCCTCTACATCCTACATCCCTAACAATTTGTTTTACATATTCAAAACGTGTCCTGCCTACACAATCTTTTCCTTCTACCTGTCCTTCCAATATTAAAGCGACTATTCCAGGATGCCTTAGTATGTGGCCTATAAGTCTGTCTCTTCTTTTAACTATATTTTTCTAAATGCTTCTTTCTTCATCTATTTGCCGCAATACCTCTTCATTTGTCACTTTATCCACCCATCTGATTTTTAACATTCTCCTATAGCACCACATTTCAAAAGCTTCTAATCTTTTCTTCTCAGACACTCCGATTGTCCAAGTTTCACTTCCATATAAAGCGACACTCCAAACATACACTTTCAAAAATCTTTTCCTGACATTTAAATTAATTTTTGATGTAAACAAATTATATTTCTTACTGAAAGCTCGTTTAGCTTCTGCTATTTGGCATTTTATATAGCTCCTGCTTCGTCCATCTTTAGTAATTCTAATTCCCAAATAACAAAATTCTTCTACCTCCATAATCTTTTCTCCTCCTATTTTCACATTCAGTGGTCCATCTTTGTTATTTCTACTACATTTCATTACTTTTGTTTTGTTCTTGTTTATTTTCATGCGATAGTTCTTGCGTAGGACTTCATCTATGCCGTTCATTGTTTCTTCTAAATCGTTTTTACTCTCGGCTAGAATTACTATATCATCAGCAAATCGTAGCATCTTTATCTTTTCACCTTGTACTGTTACTCCGAATCTAAATTGTTCTTTAACATCATTAACTGCTAGTTCCATGTAAAGATTAAAAAGTAACGGAGACAGGGAACATCCTTGTCGGACTCCCTTTCTTATTACGGCTTCTTTCTTATGTTCTTCAATTGTTACTGTTGCTGTTTGGTTCCTGTACATGTTAGCAGTTGTTCTTCTATATCTGTATTTGAACCCTAATTTTTTTAAAATGCTGAACATTTTATTCCAGTCTACATTATCGAATGCCTTTTCTAGGTCTATAAACGCCAAGTATGTTGGTTTGTTTTTCTTTAATCTTCCTTCTACTATTAATCTGAGGCCTAAAATTAATTCCCTTGTCCCTATACTTTTCCTGAAACCAAATTGGTCTTCTCCTAACACTTCTTCCACTCTCCTCTCAATTCTTCTGTATAGAATTCTAGTTAAGATTTTTGATGCATGACTAGTTATTGACTAAATATGACTAATTATTCTGTATTCTTCACATTTATCTGCCCCTGCTTTCTTTGGTATCATTACTATAACACTTTTTTTGAAGTCTGACGGAAATTCCCCTTTTTCATAAATATTACACACCAGTTTGTATAATCTATCAATCGCTTCCTCACCTGCACTGCGCAGTAATTCTACAGGTATTCCGTCTATTCCAGGAGCCTTTCTGCCATTTAAATCTTTTAATGCTCTCTTAAATTCAGATCTCAGTATTGTTTCTCCCATTTCATCCTCCTCAACTTCCTCTTCTTCCTCTATAACACCATTTTCTAATTCATTTCCTCCGTATAACTGTTCAACATATCAGTTCATATCTGTTCATATCAGTTTATAACTGTTCACAACATATCAGAAATCTAAAACTTGTTAATCAGCAACTCATGAAGATATGAATAATACTGATCTAGTAATTCGAGTAATAAAGGAATTTTTACTCTATCCTAATGTTTCATGTAATATTGTTTGAATTACTAATAATTGTATAAATATCTGATGTTAATAAAAACTAGTATTTCAGCAATTGTGTAACTGTCCACTTTATTAAAGAATTGAAGGATCGTATCTCACTTTCAAATGAAATAAGTTTAAATGAAGTGCAGCAAAAAATGTGTATATGTAATTTAATAGGCGTACAAGGAAGTCTTGTAATGTCCACATCAATTTTTTTTTATCAACACATACTGGTACATGCCCTTCGAATTTTTTACAATTTTTTTTTGCAGGTCTACTCTATTTGAAATAAAAATAAAACTAAACAATTTGAAATTAAATAAAGTAAAAAATAAATTACACTTCAAATATTACACTATAAATTAAAACATAATACTATCAATTCTTTAAGTTGTAGAATTTGAAGCTACTGTCATGTCAACTAAAGCTGCATAGTTTTTTAATTTTTTATTTTTTCTCAAATTTCCAAATTTTAAAATTTAAAGAATTGAATGTGTTTTTACTGTTTGGTTAATATTAGTGAACTTGATGGGTTAGTTTGTCAGTTGCTCTACAAAGGTTTTTATTTTACAGCGGATGCCAATGATACAAAGACGGTGTATTTCTAATAGATCAGCAACTCAAGATGGGTCTTCTTTTTTCAAAAATATGGAGTCTCTTTGGAAACGAAGGTAAATATTTTTTTATTTATTTTTGTTTTTTTTTATACAATGAATATCTTTTATGTATGTTACTACCTCCCATAACAAAATGTGTAGTTGACTTGTCATGAAACTCGAGTAGCTTGTGAAATTTGTGTAACCATTCTTGAGAGTAATAAACATCCAATACCATGTTTACTAGTAATTTGATGAGTGAATTAGTTTTCCTGTGACTTTCTTTTGTAGATTATGGTTTGGTATATCACTGTGCCAAACCTACCAAAATACAGATGATGTTCAATCTTATTTTTGCTGTGTTCAATACAAGGCTATGGTGTGATGATGATCATCATTACTCTCAAAGAAACCAATTCTTGCTATCATCATTTATACCTCAGATTCTTCGTATATGTGTCAAAGCTGTAAGAAAGTCTGGGATAGATAGTGCAAAATAATTATATAACATACCCCTTTCTGCAGTAATCTAGCATTCTCAATTTTATATAATCTCACACCTATACTATTTTAAACTGATATAATCTCTCCCACCTTCTCTACTTAAGATATTGTATGTATGTTAAATGTCATAGTATGACAGTTGTATGTACCTGATATGAATCATAATTCACTGGAAAAATACTAGGCTTACTTGAAACAGTGAAGAATTAAGTATTTTCCTAATTGCCATCTTTATTAATCTGAATGTTCTGTTGCAAATCAGTATACCAAGCCCATTGAAATGCAGTGGTACTCAGCTCTGCAAGTGACACACCTTCATATTCTGTTCACAGGGCCTGACAATATTGTGAACATTATTCTTTGTGAAACAGTATTCTCAACTTTAGTGTCTTCTATCCCAATTTTGATATAGAATTATTTAACACTCTTCATATATGTCATTCTATCAGTGGTGGGATGACAGTCAAAAGTTTGCCATCATTTTTTAGCCTACTTTCCAATAAGGTGGTGAGCTCAAAGTTTGCATACATGTATGTTGAGGATGACAATGCTGTGTGGTGCAAACTTATCACAAATAAAGTTTTCAGTAGAAAATTAGTTGTTTCAAAGATATACAATATCAAATGTATATACTCTAAATTGGCTGAGAGAGAGAAAGAGTAGTATTGTGCATTAATATGTTGATTTGCTTGATTCCTCAACCGTGTGCATTCATATCAGCTCTGTGTCAGTGAAGAAGTTCCATGGTAGTTTTTCTTGGTGTCTGTGATCTGTTTAGCAGTGTTATGTTAGGTAACTACTTAAGTTCCATATATAACTTCAACACACGGTCAAAAAGGTCTTTATTTTGTTGAAAAATTGATCTCCAGACAATCTTTCTGAATTGAATTTTATAGAACCTGCTGTTTTATTTGAAAATGATATAAACAATCATATTGTAGTGTAGCTTCACATTGATCTGATGTTTCTACTAGCCTTATTTGTGACCGATACAAATAATCGCATTCAAATCTATCGTTACATTACTACTTTGAATACGAAGCTACAGTTTTTGATAAACATTTCTTGAATGTTTTAATTTACTCTCGTGCAGTTCACTCAGTTAACATATTCTTTTAACTCTTCATTATTTTAGTCTTTCTAATTTTTCTTCAAAACTTTCATTATTAAATTTTTTTATGTTATTCATTGAAAAATTATTGTTTAGTTCAATAATTTCATTTGTGACAGAAAAGGTTAGGGTTATGCTGTGACTAATTAGAAAATTGAAATTTAATAGAAACAAAATATATAATTATTTTTTTTATAAAATTCATCTGTGCAAATGAAAACTACGTAAGAAATTACTTTCTTTACGAAAATCAGATAGGTTCATGGAAAGGATAAAAGATTAAACAAAGGATTAAACAGCTTAATTTTCTTTACAAAATTGTTCTATGTTAATAGAAAAAGATTTTTGAATAATATTCTTTACAATGTGCAATTTCACAAATAATAAAAGCGTGGAATGTCCAAATAACCATATTTAATGATTAGATCGCATTGTTAAATTGCAAGCCTTCTTCATAAATTTGGTAACCATCTCAACCAAATGGAAATAATTAAATGCATTGGAACAGCTGTCGTTGTGCTATAATATTTTGGAAATATTCAAATTAACTGTTGGATTAATATACGTAAAATCAATTCTTACTTATAAATATAATTAGTAATTATTTATACATTGTCATTAAGGGCGCCCCATGCCTCATAAAGAAGGCTAGTAATCCATTGTTTCCATGAATCTAGATGATTTTTGTAGTCATTTCATTGGGGTCTTCATCAGCGTAGATAAATTTTATTAAGAGAATAATTTAATATTTTGTTTCTATTTAATGCAGATGACATTATTTTTCTCATCTGTTTTTTACTGTACGCATTTTTTAAATAAAAACGTATTTAGAAAAACCTTTTCATTTTTTTTTTATTATGTAGCTCTTCATAAAATGAAGTCAGCTTGTCATAGACAACTGTGACAACCAGTGAGAGTATTTCATTGATGTAATCTTTAGAGGTTTATCAATTTTAAAGAAATTAATTACAAAAACTTACCAATAGACTTAGTTATAATTTACATTATAACAGATTTTCAATGTTTGAATCACAGTAGATAAGAATTATTTATCGTTCAGTTTTCTTCTATTTTTATAGCACTTTTGGTTGACATATTCTTTATTGCATTATTCTTTAAAGATATTGATTAAAAGGGAAAAAAGCCTTCTTATTGTATTAACCTATTTCTTACACAACATTTTTAAACTGAAATTTTATTTTAATATTGTGTTGCATGTTCACCATTTGACAAGTATATTGAAAGACTAACAGAAGTAAAATGTCTTATAAGTACAATTTATTACTCTAAAAATATATAAAATAAAATAAATAATAATTTTAATATATATAATATACAAAATAGTAATTCAAAGAAAAAAATAAAATTGATTTAATGGCATTTAAATTATTTGAGTACACAAAATTTCAGCTTGATATGATTAACCATTAGTGAGAAATTAATTTTTAATTTAAAAATACAAAATGGCGGATAGCTGGTAAACTAAGTATTTCCAGACATATGTTGATATAAAGTTTTTTCTTTATTTCGATGTGGGAGACCATCCTCTGAATTCTTGAAACAGTTTTTATAAATATTCTGTGAGTGTATATATATATACACACACACAGAATATACACAGTATATATATATATATTCTGTGTATACACAGAATATTCTGTGAATATACACAGTATATATATATATGTGTGTGTGTGTGTATATATATATATATATACACAGAGCGTTTCATAATGTTCTTCGGAGTTTTCGAAAATTCATTAACAAAAAACTATTTCACTCATAAGAATAAAACAAGAAGTACTGTACGAAAGAGTACTTCAAATAGTTTTTTCCCACATATACTAGGCAGTTAGTAAACCATTTGCTCGCTAGGCGTCGACAGTAGAGAAAATGGCTGCCACGGGAAGCGAGAAGTCGTTTTGGGTGTTAGAATTTCACTTGTCAAAGTCAGTAATTTCTGTGCAACGTGCGTTTCGGTAGAAATTTCATAAGGAGCCACCAAGTGACAATTCAATTCGTGCATGTATAAACAATTCAGTGAAACCGGTTGCTTGTGCAAGTGAAAATCAACCGGTCGTCCATCAACCTCAGAAGTCAATGTCGAACGTGTGCGTGCAAGTCTCATTCGCAGCCCGTCAAAATCGACTGCGGCTGCAGGCAGAGAATTAGGAATTCCGAAAACAACAGTGTGGAGAGTTCTCCGTTAACGTTTATTATGCAAACCGTACCGTCTTCAATTAATCCAGCGTCTTTCTGATGGAGATAAAAAACACGTAGGCTCGATTTTTGTTTACAGTTACTGGAAAAGATGTTGTTAGATGAAGGTTTTCTAAACAAGATAATTTTCAACGATGAAGCTACTTTCCATATTAGCGGCAAAGTAAACCGTCATAACGTGTGAGTTTGGGGAACTGAAAACCCACACGCTTATGCGGAACACATTCGGGATTCTCCGAAAGTAAACTTTTTTGTGCGATCTCTTGTGAGGCAGTGTATGGGCCGTTCTTTTTTATGGAAACGACAACAACCGGCATGCTATGCCTGGATATGTTACAATTATGGCTTATGCCTCAGCTACTCAACCACTTCATTTTCCAGCAAGATGGTTGTCATGCCCGTTTTTTTAACGTAGTTTGACAGTACCTTAACACAACATTACCTCGGCGCTGGATAGGACGTGCGTCTGAAGAAGACCGACACGTTATGCTGTGGCTACCACAACATCACCAGACCTCACGCCATGTGATTTCTTTCTCTGGGGTTACGTGAAAGATAACGTGTTTATCCCACAGATGCCGCACGATATCGCTGAGCTAAAGGATCGTATAATCAATGCAATCAACTCTATCGAAAATGTCATGTTAGAACGAGTTTGGCAAGAGACTTTCGTGTTGATATGTGCCGTGTCACCATAGGATCACATATTGAACATTTATAGATTTTAACAAAAACTGTTTGAGTCCCTGCATCACCTCGTAAAACTTTCATTTAGGTAAGTGAAATACTTTTTTTTGTACTGAATTATGAAACGTCCTGTATATATATATATATATATATATATATATATATATATATATATATATATATAATTAAAAACCCACTGTAATGAAAATTTCTTTTTAACTATGTAGAACCCCATTTCTTTCTGCCTCCAAATACCTCTATATATTTTATATATATATATATATTATATATATATATATATATATATCGGGAAATATGTAAGTATAGAAAAAGCTTTACACTACATATCTGAGAGGTATTTGGAGGCAGAAAGAAATGGGGTTCTACATAGTTAAAAGAAATTTGCATTATGGTGGGTTTTTAATTTTGTCCACAATATTGAATCAGACTTACTTTTTTTTTAATTAGGAAGGTGAACATATGACTTAAGATATTACAAAAACAGCAATGGCAAACCCGTTTTTCTGTTAATGCCGTCGTTATTGAGTTATAAGCATTCAAAGTTGCAGTGACAGAAAAATCGTGTTAACAATAAAACGAGGTAATACGGTGCTGCATGAACAA
Organism: Lycorma delicatula; assembly: GCF_047948215.1. Classification (NCBI taxonomy): domain Eukaryota; kingdom Metazoa; phylum Arthropoda; class Insecta; order Hemiptera; family Fulgoridae; genus Lycorma; species Lycorma delicatula. The sequence goes on along the minus strand of NC_134456.1, from coordinate 84,958,473 downwards.
ATTTGTCGCATTTACATTCATAATGCATACAATAATGAACTTGAAACATTGCTATAATATTGATAATAATAAATAATAACTATTAATTAACAACCCAACAACAAATTAAAACGTCTACATCAACTGGTATTACTTTAAATATTACAATATTTATTTAAAAATGTTAAATATCATAAATTACTAATGAAATAAATTTGAAAGCATATCAAGGCTTGTGCCCAGATTTCTGACAAAACACGGCAGGCTTCCGTGAAAACTGGTTTTGAAGGATGGAGAAGTGTATAATGTATGCTGTAGATTATTTTGAAAAATTATAAAAAATAAAGTATTGCAAAACTTTTTTAGTGCCTATTGTAGCTGTTGAGTGATTTATTGACAGTAATAAAATAACATAGTAATTTTGACCCTTGACTTTCCTCAATACCATTTATTACCCAATATTGTTTCCATTACCCAGTGAATGCTCTATAGTCTATAAACTGTTGTATCTTTTGGGTAAACAAAGTGATAATTTGTGTGTGCTCGCGCGCGCACGTGAACATGCACAAACACTTATATGAATATTGTGTGTGTGTAAGAGAAATATGTGTATCCCTCTCTCATTAATATATATATATATATATATATATATATATACATATGTGAATGAGAGAGATAGAGAAAGCAAAACAGATAAAAAGTTAACATCATAGCTTCCAATGAATGTAAAATGCATTGTAATGTAAAATTTACTTTTGCCTCATTATTTCTCTCCGTTATGTCATTTTCTAAGTTTTCATTAATTTTTATTGTGTTCTACATCTGAGATTCATATGGTTCATTTTATCAAGTTTCATTTCATTATTTTTAATTTATACTATAAATTTGTATATCTTTTGAACAGCTTGTTGTACATTAATTATATTTGTTTTAATTTTATTTAAATGTAAATTAATTCAGAAGTGGTATTTCTAAAAAGAATATATAAAATATGTATATTTTGATTAGCGAATATAACAATGGATTTTGTTATGATTATGTCACTCTGATGATTTGTATTCAACCTGTTTGCTAAATTTTATTTATTGAATTACAACTTTTTAATTCTTCAAATTTACCAAATTTTCTTTACCGTAAGCATAATATAATGTTTTCTTTTAAATTTGTTTTGATTGACATACCATACTGCCATGTACTTTTATGTTAATTTTATTAACACTGATATTTGTAAAAATAATGAAATTACTTCTTATAAGTTTATCTGTGGTCATGTTTTTTCATATTCTTTGACTAATCAGTAAGCTGTAAAGTTAGCTAAGATAATATTCTTTTGTTACAATTTTTACTGATATTAGTTATTTTAGTCTTGTGTAGGAAAAAGGCTGTAGCCGTTTTGCATGATGATTAAATTTAACTATACGACTGTTTTAATTTATATATAATTTAATTAATTCTTATGTTAACAGAAATTAGATTTTTGGGCTGATGGTTTAATCTTAATTGTTTTAAAACTTGGCCTTATTATTTGTTTTACTGAATAAATGTTATAAAATTTTAATTACATATAGTTAGTATATATATTTTCTTTATCAGGTATCAGCTACCACTGACCTTGATGATATAATTATATAAATGATCATTAAAAAAAGGGTTTTTATTTCTGCAGCTGAAGTTTTTTTGTATGCGATTATGTTGATGCTAACGAATGTCTCAGAAGCTTTCTGATGACATTATTCATCATAGTTATTTATACATGATACAGAATGATATAAATAAACCCTATGTAAAGCATGTCAGTCATATATTTCTGTGCTATGAGAAGTTGTAATTACTTGGCTGACTGAATTTAATTCATGTAGGATTATAATTAATGAAAATTTTGAAGTTTCATTAATTTTATTTTATTTTATTTTACTTTGATAAGTCCATCCTCAGACACATTTAAAAATTTTACTCTGCTTTTAAATTTATATAGCTATTGGTTCATTCTTTTTACACATTCTCATTACGCATATTACTTTCACATTACACGTATTAAATTTACATTGCCGTGTAAAAAATTCTACTTCATTGAGTAATATGAATTCTAACATTACACGTATTACTTTCTCTTTACTACACGTATTATATTCTCACTCATTACATATATTACTTTAATATATGAGAAGGTTTTACTTTTTTATATAGAGAAGGTATGGCGATCAGTCAAAAAAATGCCTACCTGGTTTTTGAAAAGCTCTGTTTCAAACCCTATGGAATACATCAAGATCAAAAAAAATTCTGGATGGTTGTATGTTTGTTGCCTTTTGCTAAATATCTTTGGACTAACTGAACCAAATTTATTTAAATTTGGTCAATAGGTAGGCATTGTGTTAAAATTTTGAACAAATTTTTTTCAGTCGAGTGGGGCGGAAATTGCAAATTTTTACTTAAGTGGTTTAAAAAAAAAAAATTATGTTGCTTAGTTAGTTAGTTAGTTCATAGCAAAAAAATTATAACATTTTTACTCCCATCTGTAAAAATGCAAGTATACAATTTTGGTTGTTTTTAAATGTTTTGGCCAGAAGTACCGATACATTCAAAAACACATAACGACTCTTAACACAGTTGGCTGTCAAATATAATATAGTATTATTTTTTTAATAGATTTTCAAATTATTTTCTTTAAATAATAGTTTAAATGAAAATAGTTGTAAGAGAAACCTTTTGAAATCATTTGAGATGTAGAAATTGAAATCATCTTTTAAAATAGATTTTCAAATTAATTTCTTTAATTAATTTTTTTTAACAGCTAAAAGGGAAAGCCTTGATATCTTTTGAAAAACCATCAGTTTCTCTGTGCTGAGAAATTATAGCAGTTATGTTGTCACGTTATTTTAACGATTCTTAGTTTTAAAAACTTATTCCATTAAATTATAAAGAATAGGGGTACTTATGCACTACAAAGAGAATACTATATAATTGTATTATTTAGTATTTGAACTGCACTATTTAAACCAGCATCCCAATAAATATGCAAACATCTTGCCAAATTAGCATGAATGCTATGGCACTTTTTTTTATAATATTTAAAACTATAAACATTATAAAGTTCAATATTAAAAATTTTTCATTGGTAGGAGGTATGTTCTTTAAATTGATAATTTTGAACACACTATCAACAATAGAAAATTCTTATTGGAATTCGAAGTTTACCACTTCTTATTTTGTGTTGAAATGAGAAGTAGTTTTTTTACTGGGAAAAAATTTACATCATGTAAAACATTCTACTTCATTCAGTAACATAAATTCTAAAGAAAACAAAGATAAATAAATTAAAAGAAAGTTGAATTTGCTTAAAACTTTCACTATTTGCTCGATAATTGCCTTTTACTTTTTTGATTTGCAGTTAAATTTATTATCTGTATCTAAGTAATCTTCCCAAATAATTTTTCATGATGCAATCTTTAAATCTTCAATTTCTACAGATATTATGATTAAACATCATGTTGGTGTGCAATATTTTTCATTAAACATGAACACAGTAAGAATAACAAAATTATAAATGTTTAAAAATCTTCTTTTCCTCTATCATCCCATTTTACTCCTTTTTATAAATCCCTTTAGTCAATTTCTACTCATGTTATACTAGTAGATTTGTAGATGACCCATCTGTTATTGACATTTTTTCAAAATACCTTAGCGATTTTTAATTTTTTAGGGGGATTTTTCCTTGAAAGTTTCAAAGAAATTGTTTTCTTTTCAGAAATCAGGCTTTTTTATTTTTTAGGTAGACATAAGAAGGTTACCTGTTACAATGGGTACCATGTTTCAACTTCCTGAAAATTTGGATATATCTTCATGTTTCACACCCCCAGACCCCCAAAGCCAGATCACTTTTAAATCTCTCTCTCTCTCTATAGAGATAAATCAGAGATAATATATATAATATATCAGAGATATATATTATATTTTTATATATATACTAGCAGATCTGGCAGTGCTTCACTATTGGTAGATTTGAGTATATATATATATATATACACATACAAAACACATACACGATTGAAAGTTTGATAAAAAATTAACATTACAGAACTTTGCAAAATTTAACCTTTCCCTTCCCCTTTTCTTGCCCCCTTTCCCTGTTTTCCATTTCCCCACTTTCCGTTTCCTTCCCCAATTTCTCATTCTCTTGTTTCCCTTTCCACCCTTCCTCTTTCCCCTTTTCTTTGTTCTACTTTCCTGTTTTCTTTGTTCTCTTTTCCCCTTTCCATTTACTTTTCCTTGTATTCCCTTTTTTCTTTTTTTTCTTTTCCCCTTTTCATTTTACCTTCTACCCTTTTACCTTTTCTCTTTTTCCCCCGCGCGTAAGTCGATCCAGTAGTTTTTTAGACATACAAATTGGAAACATTGAAATAGAATCGTAAAATCTTTAGTATAGCTGTTTTTCAGAAAAAGCATGTTTTTACCTGACACATGTGTGACATCTTAGGCATATAAAAACACGCGCGAATTCGAATGAAACGTTTTGTCACATGTCAAAACTGCTTTGAAACGTGTTTTCAAAGCAGTCAGTGAAGAACTTTCAGAGGTATAAGTTTTTGAACAAACGAACATTTATATTTTTATTTACGTGTATATATATATATATATATATATATATATCACTTTCTTGTGGAGACGATAACTGCCCTAATTTTCTACCAATCGCTTTCAAATTTATACATAAAATGTAACAACCCAAAATCTCAGTCGAGTTCATTAATGGGCAAAATTGGACCTTGGGGGAGGGGCTTATTCGAAGAAGCAAACTATCGCTATAATTTTCCTATTAGTAAAATATCGAATTAGTTTAAAGTTCCTACTATTCTTTGGATAAGGGCCTAAAACTTATTTAAGTAAAGTTTTTTATATCACCAGCCATTGGCCCAGGGGGTGGAAAAAATAGGGTTTCGAATACAAAAAAAATCACTCTTCCCTTAATAGGGACAGTATCAAATCAGTTTAAAGTGGTCGTTAGTCTTCTAAACATTACATAAAACCTTTCTCTGAAATAATTTTTGTTATAACCAACCCTTACAGCAAGGGATGACCAAAATATTGCTGGAGTTGTAAGAAGATTCTCCTATATTCAACATGTGAAACTTTTTCACATGCAGCCATTGTCTTATTGAGTAAATTTGAAGTTTTTCTTAACTTTAAGGTGGAAATCTTTTTTATCCCCTACTTAGCACAAGTGAAATCTATCTCCAACTTCCAGCATGCTGAAAGGGATTTTTTTTGCAACCATAAACCATAGACACAGCAGATATTCATTTCTTAAATGTTTACTCTTATGTACATGTTTATTTTTGAAATCTGTTTTATCAAGATATTTTATTTAATGGGTCTGTTTTTAACTTACTGTTTGCTTTGACCATTCTTTGTAATTTTTCCAACTTCACCCAACATTACTTTAAAAATTTGTTTATCACGCTTTCCTTATTGTTAGAAGTAATTAAAAATGTTAATAAAATCATCTTCTGACTAGTCTAAACTTAAAGTATTGAATCACTTTTCACTGTACTGGTAGTTAAAATTTCATTTGAAAAGTAAAGATGGTTTACATTTTTTTTTTTTATATTTATTTTCTCTACAAGAATCTTGTATCATGTAAAAATTTACAGGTAATACTCTCAAATTATTTATTTACAGACTGAAAGAAAACAAATAATACTAGGGAAGATTTACATGTAGAAATGATCACTTCAGTTTTAATTGAGCAGATGTTTTACGAAAAAAAACTCATGTACTTAATTGAAAACTAAGAAGCTGAATTACCCAATCTTACTCTGTATGTTTTTTATCTGTTGGCAGAAAGAAAGTCTCAGTTAAAATTCTAAAAATTCTTCGCATGAAAATTGTTGTAATCTTATGTTTACTAACACCTAACACTCGCCTAAAAATTGTTTGCTAAAAATACATTTCCAGCAAAAAAAATCTGGTAAGATAGGAAATAGAAAATTGTTTAAAATTCTATTTACTTTAATGTTCATGGCATAAAATTTTTCTCAGCTAGTAAATCATAAAATCATAACATAAGATTTTTAAAAAAAATTTTTTATCTTTTGCCTAAAGATTTAAATCCTGTCACTGTTCAAATTGAAAAAGAAAGTTTCCAAGGAATATTGTAGCAAATTTTATTTTGGTTTGTTGAAACATTTTTTTATTAAAACGCACATTGAGTATGTGAATTAGGAAAGGTTTTCTCCAAAAGGAGAATAGGTTTCAATTTTACCCCTTTTTTTAAATTTTGTATGAAAAAATTCTAAAAATATATTTTTTTAAAATAAGATGACAGCCTACTGATGAATTAATATTTCAAGTGATGACTATGCATATTATGCATACGTGTATACTATGGTATGCACGGCTAAGATTTAGATTATGTAAATTACTATGTCTGGTTAAAATATTTTCATTATCTAAGATTAAGACAATGTCTACTTTTTTTACGATTAAATAATGCGCTTTTGTTTTGGTTTTATGTGAAACATCAACAAAACTTAAAAATAAAATGCAATTATAGTAACTTTTGAATATATATACGTGAACCATAAAAGTTTATGTGTGTGTGTGTGTGTGTGTGTGTGCATGCATGTGTGTGTTATCACTTCTACCTTAGGAAGATTCTATGAAATGCTGTGTCAATTTAGAAAGAAGGAAATTAAGGTATAATCAGAAATATTGTTAATAAAAAACACTTTATAATAAAAATGTAAAAAATCTATATAATTGATTGTTACAGAGCACAAGATAGTTATTGTTGGGTTGGACAATGCTGGGAAGACAACAATATTATATCAGTTCCTAATGAACGAAGTTGTAACAACTTCACCGACAATAGGATCAAATGTAGAAGAAGTTGTTTGGAAAAATATACATTTCATCATGTGGGACCTAGGTGGACAACAATCTCTTAGAGCTGCTTGGAGCACTTATTACTCAAACACAGAGGTATTGCCTACTTTTTACAATGGAATATTTATTACGTACAATCATTATGTATATATCAGAATAACTCTTGTTTTACAGTGCTGGCTGAAAACCTTACCTTACGATTGGATAAGCACGCAAGACCCAGTTTTAAATTAGAATAAAAGTACGGTTACTCATTCAAGTTGCACAGAGTTAATTGATTAGAGTTGAATGATCATTTTATTGTATATTTTGACTGTTTTACTAAAATTGACAGCATTGTCTTAATTATGGTTAGAGGGACTAAGGATAAGAACAACTGCGAAGATTTTATAGAGCTAACAGTTTGTTGTTTACAAAGTCACATAAACCTAGATAAATCAATAGTAATAATAAAATAAAAGAACAAACATTGTATTCTAAATTTCAGAGGACATTGTTGCTTCTTTACAATGATCTTTACATATATAAAAAAAAAAACAAAAAACAAATTCATTCATTATTAATTAAATTCTCTAATACTCATTTAAATTAACACTAATTGCAACAGATTGATTCACTGATAATCATTAAGCCTTAAACTGAATAAGTCATAATTATATGATTTGTATAATCATGCAAGCTAACGTTTCATGAAGCATTTATATTCAATCTTACTTGGAACTAAGTAGCTGTGGTTTTACTCTTATATTGTGTGAATATGTTAGGGACTCTTTCCGTAATTCTTCATTATGTATTATAATGGGAATCCAATAATTTCTCAGAGTGAAGAGCAATATTTTTGGCCTCATTATACCGATTACATTATATATGAGTAGTGTACTGGCATTTATGTTCAGTTTAATAATTAGTTTCTAAGAATCTAATGAATTTTCTTTATTATTTCAAACAAAAGAGAGTTAGAGCTTTCTGTCTACAGGTATAACCGCCCAGATAACAGAATTTACATGGTCTGCATGACCCATTCTCCTCTATGGCTTTTCCCATTGATGGGAGTAAATGAATAATTATTATCATTTCTAAAAGACAAAACTCCAGCCTTTGTGTTTTGTCGAGAAGATGAATTACAGGTGGAAGTTTTTATTTGTTATTACTTATTGATAAATGAACCTTTTATTTATTTTACATGCCATTGAAATCGTGTATCTTGTAGAAGTACTTGGATTTAGCAAAGCACTGTCTTATCAAATCTCTCTGAAAATATTAATTCTCATAGCACTTATTGTGTATTATAATATTTATTCTTATCACTCTCTTTTATATGATTATTCTTAATAATTTGTGTGGCATCAATAGTCACAATTTTTATCACATTTTGTTTTAACACTTGTATATATTCTTAGTATTCCACTTGTATCACTTCACTTGTATATATTAAATGGCAACAAAGTTGAACTTTGTAAGTTCAATATACCTACCTTTTCTGATTGTTATCCGTTAATTTTCTCTGTATAAAGTGGATTTTTATTTAGTCAAAGTTTAAATAAATACAAAAAAAAAGGTTTTGCCAAAAATGTGTTTTTCATATGTTTGCATTAAATTAGATTATTTTATTATCAAACCAAACATTACAATTTCAAAAGAAACCAAAATTATTTGCCTAAATGCAATGAATTCTATTGGTTAAATAAAAAAAATTTTCACCTTATTAGAAATTAACAGAAGAATTGAGAGGAGAGTGGAAGAAGTGTTAGGAGAAGACCAATTTGGTTTCAGGAAAGTTATAGGGACAAGGAAAGCAATTTTAGGGCTCAGATTAATAGTAGAAGGAAGATTAAAAAAAAACAAACCAACATACTTGGCATTTATAGACCTAGAAAAGGCATTCGATAATGTAGACTGGAATAAAATGTTCAGCATTTTAAAAAAATGAGGGTTGAAATACAGAGATAGAAGAACAATTGCTAACATTTACAGGAACCAAACAGCAACAGTAATAATTGAAGAACATAAGAAAGAAGCCGTAATAAGAAAGGGAGTCCAACAAGGATGTTCCCTACCTCCGTTACTTTTTAATCTTTACATAGAACTAGCAGTAAATGATGTTAAAGAACAATTTAGATCCGGAGTAACACTACAAGGTGAAAAGATAAAGATGCTACGATTTGCTGATGATATAGTAATTCTAACTAAGAGTAAAAAGGATTTAGAAGAAACAATGAACAGCATGGATGAAGTCCTATGCAAGAACTACCGCATGAAAATAAACAAGAACAAAATGAAAGTAATGAAATGTAGTAGAAATAACAAAGATGGACCACTGAATATGAAAATAGGAGGAGCAAATATTAGAGGTAGAAGAATTTTGTTATTTTGGAAGTAGAATTACTAAAGATGGACGAAGCAGGAGCTATATAAAATGCCGAATAACACAGGCGAAACGAGTTTTCAGTTAGAAATATAATTTGTTTACATCAAAAATTAATTTAAATGTCAGGAAAAGATTTTTGAAAGTATATGTGTGGAGTGTCGCTTTATATGGAAGTGAAACTTGGAGAATCGGAGTATCTGAGAAGAAAAGATTAGAAGTTTTTGAAATGCGGTGCTATAGGAGAATGTTCAAAATCAGACGGGTGGATAAAGTGATAAATGAAGAAGTGTTGCGGCAAATAGATGAAGAAAAAATCATTTAGAAAAATATAGCTAAAAGAAGAGACAGACTTATAGGCCACATATTAAGGCATCCTGGAATAGTCGCTTTAATACTGGAGGGACAGGTAGAAGGAAAAAATTGTGTAGGCAGGCAACTTTTGGAATATATAAAACAAATTGTTAGGGATGTAGGATGTAGGGTGTATACTGAAATGAAATGACTAGCACTAGATAGGGAATCTTGGAGAGCTGCATCAAACCAGTCAAATGACTGAAGAAAAAAAAAAGAAAAAGAACTAAGTTAGAAACGGTTACTTTGCACCATGTTAATCGATCAGTATTAGTCATGCGCTAAAAGTATTTCACCCAAAAATAAATTTATTGTAGATTTATTCATCTAAAATTCAAGTTTCATTTATGGATTGTGTTTAATACTGTTATTATCTTGTTTTATTTCGTTATAAAATAATTTACTGTATTCGGTATAGAATAATACAAGGAAAATATAAAATACATTTTCCTTATCTTTTTTTTAACCACAATATTCTTTTGTGCATTGTATATTATGATAATTTAAATAATATTCTGTATATGTATTTAGATCATGATAAAATAGTTTTTAATGATGTTTATCTAATTCTGTTTTGTAAACCTTTACTAAGCCAAAGTTAAATTGCTCATTTTAATCAAATTATGGTTTTTATAACTACTATTTACATGTAAATTTATTTTTATAATGCTTTCTGTGTTTTTAAATGCTACTGCTCTAGAATCAAAATTGTTTTTGAAGATATTTGTACCATTTTACAATTTATTTTAATACGTATATTGTAGAATTGCGTATATTTTAACAAATAATGTAATATTTGTTAGTTAATAAAAATATAATGAGTATATTCATAAAAGGCATTATTGTTTAATTAAAGTAGTAATAAATGTACTTCATTACTTACACAGTTGTTATTTGACGTAATTTCTTGGTTCATTAAAGGGATAACTGTATTTGTGCAAGTGTAATCTTAAAAACTTCATCTGAGTTTCTGATGTGTTAAATAGAATGATGCAAGAAAGAATTAATATATGTGTATCTATGTTAAATAATCGTTATTTACGATAAAGATTTTACATTTTGTAATAGGAATTCACTTTTTTGTTAAAAATCATACAAACAAAATATTTTTGCAATTGTGTTACCTTTTCTATGCCATTCATTAATACTTTCTTTTTGAAATGTAATTATTTATAGTTCAGTGTAAAGTAAAGTGAATTAATAATAATAAATTTATTTTTAAAATCTGTAATCGTTGTGAAAGTAGTAATTAATATTTAAATATAAGTAATTAGAAAATAAAATGAAAGAGAATTTATTTGAAATCCACTGGGCATTACTATTATTTATTAGACTAGAATTTTTTTTTTTTTCTTAAAAAGTTTTTGTAATTTAAAATTAAAACAGAAATTATTCCTGAAAGTATTAACAAGTTTTATTTAAATCATATATATATATATATATTTATATATAAAAAGGTGAATGTTTGTTTGTTTGTTTGTTTGTCCCGTATATGTTCCTATAACATTCATCCAATTACAATGAAACTTTGGTGAGTTGTGCGCATGCCCGCAAAGGTTTTTGAATTAGTTTAAATCCGCTAGATGACGCTGAGGTCGAGATATTTCGAAAAATTGTATTTATGGTGTGATTTGGCTCATATTCAGAGTATATATTAGTTAGGCCAAAAAATTGGACCCGCTAGGTGACACTTGGGTCTACTTATTTCAAAAAAATTTATATATGGGCCGATTTGGCTCATATTCAGGATATACGAGGGGAAAGTCAATTATTTTCCACAATGTAGTTATAAATTGTATTGCAATACAAATAGGAAACTTACATGTACATTATTTTTCAACATAGTCCCCTTGCATTTCAAAGCACTTGGTCCATCGTTGCACAAGTTTCCTGATGCCCTCGTAAAAGAAGGTTTTCGGTTGAGCTGCGAGCCGGGAATGCACCGGTTCTTTCATACTGTTTCGTCCTAGGTAAATCGACGGCCCCTTAATGCCTCTTTGAGCGGACCAAACAAGTGGAAGTCAGAAGGGGCAAGATCGGGACTATACGGAGGATGAGCCGGTACTTCAAAGTTGAGTTTCTGGAGCGTCATAGCAGTGTAGGCAGCATTATGTGGACGGGTATTGTCGTGCAACAACACACCTTTCGACAGCAGTCCCCGGCGTTTGCTTCTAATTGCAGGCTTCAGCTTGGCATTAGCATCTCACTGTAACGCGCACTGTTTATTGTCGTGCCCCTTTCCTCGTAATGTTCCAGTACTGGGCCTTGTGAGTCCCAAAAAACTGTAATCATCAGTTTTCCTGCGGACGGTTGGGTCTTGAACTTTTTTTCCAGAGCGAATTTGGATGTTTCCATTCCATACTCTGCCGTTTACTCTCCGGCTCGTAACGATGGATCCACGTTTCGTCACCAGTGATGATTTTATCTAAGAAGATGTCCCGTTCGTTACCATAGCGATCCAAATGTTTTTGGCAGATGTCCAAGCGCGTTTGTTTATGCGGCTGTGTGAGTTTTGGGACCCGTCTTGCACAGACTTTATGACAGTCAATCTGTTGTGGATGATTTCGTAGGCAGAACAGTGACTTATTTGCAGACGATGTGCCACTTCATCAATAGTTACTCGTCTGTCTAAGAAAACCATGTCACTTGCACGCTCAATGTTTCCCTCATTTGTGGCGGTAAACGGTCGTCCGGCTCCTTCGTCGTGCCTAACACTTGTACGACCATTTTTGAATTTTTCAATCCATTCCTAGACACTCCGTTGCGGGAACACATTGTTCCCTTTCTGTACCGAAAGTCTTCGATGAATTTCGGCCCCTGATACACCTATCGACCACAAAAAACGGATCGCTGAACGTTGCTCTTCTTTGGTGCAAACAGAAAGCGGAGAAGCCATGGTTAACGGCAGGGCAGCGATAATGCAACTAACCTAGCAGCATCAAACCTGTACAGACATAACAATTAAACCACGCATGCGTCATATACGCAACACGACAGTACTACCAACATAAACAAAACTATAACTAAATTACGGATAATAATTGACTTACGTGAAAAGAAATATTTTAGCAAAACTATACCCGCGTGGTGGTGTCGGTGTTGAGATATTTACAAAACAAAACAAATATACAATCTTTCTTATATATAAGGCAATGTTTGTATGTGTTTTCGCCACAGACTAAAAAACTACTGGACTAATTTACGCGCAGGGAAAAGGAAAAACGGCGGGGGAATGGAGAAAGGGAAAATGGAAATAGGAAAAAAGCGAAAGGTTAAATTTCGTGAAGTTCTGTAATATTCAGTTTTTTGTGTTTCATTAGACTTTCGATTGTGTTCATTTAATCTACATATGTACTCAAATCTAGCAATAGTGAAGCATTGCCAGGTCTGCTAGTAAAGATAAATCATACAGATAATTATACAATTACAATTATATTGTTATGAATACACAAAATTTTGTTTTATGTAACTATCGCTTAAATTCAATGTTAAAAATATATATAAAAATGTACCTCATTCTTTTATCAATAGTATGTTACACAAAATATATTTAAATAAATCATGCCAGTAGCGTTTTGAGGAATCCTGATCTTCAGATTCAGAATTGAATTCTCATTTGCCAGTATCACTGCTGACGTTTTATTTTTTTGTCATTGATCTCAGCAGCATTCCTTAGTGCTTCATTTACTATTTCATTTAACGCATTACATTATTTGGAAGCACTTATTTATTGCTGTGTTTCTTAAGATGATATTTCAAATGAAAAATTCTATAATAAAAATTAAAAATGGAGGGAGTTTGTTCACATAAGCACTAACTTTTAGGAGCACTGCCGCCCATTGACTGGCTCGCTGTCATGCCCATTCTTTTGGTATTATAACTAATTAAGAATTATGCCCAACTATGTCATCCTATGCTCAACTTATGTCATCCCCGTTGATGTTCTGTAAGTTTCTGTTTTTGATTCTTTAAAATAATTTTTTGTTGTTAGCATAAGAAAGCTGAACTTGTTACAGATTGTTTCTATATTTTTCTCGATGAAAAATTACTTTTGAGATTATTTTCATGTGATACTCTTTGTTGTATATCATCCATTTCAGATTAAAAATAAAATTAACATATAGAAGAGTGTATACCAATTATCAAAATAAGTACAGCAAAAGTGAATTAAATCATTATTACTCCCAATATTAAACTGTGTTAAGCAGTTGCTGTTGTTTAATCGAATGAGTTAATGAGACAAAGATAATGGAGCAAGACAATGAAATCATCAGGTGGTATAGTCAAGATTGGAATAAGGAGATGGTCATTGACCTTGAGCGTTCAAGTAACTTGATATTTGTTATGACATTTTTGTATGTTGTATCAATACGAAACTGGTTGCGTGAATAATTTTACTGAATTATCGATTACACTACACGTTCCAACTTTTAAAATTTTTTTTTTTTTCAGAAAAGGTGTGCATTAGTTTAGAGAAAAAAAACTTAGTTTTAAAGTTTCGAGAAAAAAGTGGGTACAGAAAGCAATAAAGACTTTTCATAACCTTGTAAAGAATGGATATAACCTGTTTTTCTTTTCTTTTTTTTTATACAAGCGTAATAATGAATTTAAAAAAGGGAAAAGAAGTGCTCAAAAATTGCTTAAGAGTAAAATTACCTAAATGTATAAGAGATTGCTATTTCAGTTGTTAAAAAAAATCATCATCATATAAAAGGTGTATATATATTGTCGCTTAATGGCTTCGACGGCACGTGGCACCTTAGAGCTTTATGGTAGCCCTGAAACGGGCTGAAGAAAGCTACGGCTATGTCGGCTCGGCTGTAGTCCGGGAGTTTTTGCTCGTCCCTTGGAATCGAATCCAACTTCCCCTCAGCGGCAGTGGCACTTTAGTACAACGTGGCAGTGATGGCTCCCAGAACCCCGCAATATCGGGTCGGCATCGGTCGAGACGATGCTCCGGTTCTATCTTCATTGCTAGGCCTCCTGGCGCTAGCGGGCTTCATGCCGGATCGGCCAGGGCGCTTGAAGTCCGGTAAGCTGAGGCACTGAGCGTCCGCGTCCAGGGACTGTCTCGGAGGGCCAGCCAGGCCTGCTGCTCCGGCGGGGATGTTGGCATCCTCCGGAAGGTCCCACGTTGTGCCGGCCAGGGAACTTCTCCTTCGCCTTTTTCTTCTTCTTCTTGGCGAAGGAACGAGCTTTCACGGAATGGAACGCAAGGATAGTGGGAGTTTATTATCTCCGTACTGATCGCAGTGCCTGACAAATGCCCCTTGCAGCTGTGTCTTTCGTTTATCCGGTGAGTCATTATTTATTTAGTAGCGGTTATAAATTTTTTGTGTTTTATTTGCGGACGGATACGGTATTTGCGTTCCGGTCCTTTAGACCAATGAGAAATAATTGTTGTGGCTGATCGTGGGAGACCAGGCGCATATGAGCTTCGAACTCCTGGCGTTATTCCCGTTAAGTCCTTTCAGTGCTAGCGCCTTTCGGCCTAACAGGAATACGCCTTTCGTGGACCCTAGTGTTTGGATGCGCTTCCCTTTCCGGAGGCAGACGCATGCATGTGTGTAATTATTTACAGCCGGTTTCCGTAACCGGTTGTAAATAATTTGTAGGCGGTAAACCTTGAATAGTTCTGTGCCCCGTAAAAGGCAGCACGAGTGAAAAGGCCTGTTCTCTCTTCCGTCGGGCTGCTGCTGGGTCTTTCTTTCACGATCTTTGCTGTCCGCCTGTAGGCTCCCGTTAAAGCCCAACATGGCTAAGAACGGGGGGGGGGGGTGGCGACCGGAACGTCATTAGGCGGGTCTCTTCCCCTCCGCAGTTCGTGCTTCCGCGAACTCGGTTAGCTATTTCAGAGGGCAACGATGTAGGACATTCAAGATGTCCAGCGGAGACCTGCAGCGAAGGCAAAATCTGAGTTTTAAAATCACCGATGTAAATCTCTACCGAGGCATTTACAACGGTGGCTGCACATGTGTGACGATTTTCCCACTCTTCGATGCAAGAGGCCTTTGGTTTAGGTCTATTGCGATTGCCAACTTTGGCACGAGTTAGGTGATGAACTGTGGGCATTTTCTGCGTGTTTCTGTTCCTGCTTGCGGGAACGCTTTTTCATCGAGGATGGATTGATCAAATCTCCTTAGTCTGAGTTGCTTCGGTCTCGACTAAAGTGGTGTTTGAGTAGGTGTAGGGGACCTGGTAGAGAACATTTTTTTGGCAGTTTCTGCTGCTGTATTTATCAATTTTACTTGGCTAGCTTACTTCTCCTCACATCTTGCACTGGCGACTGCGGATTCATTTAGTGTTAGTTACCCGGGGGTGGCTAGGGTCCGCCCGGACAATGTGATTGGCCGGCGATAGGCGTGCTTGGCACCGAGCCCCGGTTAGAGTTCAAGTATCAATGGGGGTCGTGCTTGGGAGCGTGATCTCCCGGGTACGATTCACTCACTTTAGCATGGAGATTTGTTGAATTGGAGTGCACACTTATTAAGGGGCAAATAAGAAATTGTTGGTTGCGATCAACCTAGCTGTAAATCCAAGCGGTCCTCAAAGTTCGAGCTGTAGTGGGAGATTAGAGGTTATACTTAACTCCCGAGCCGACCAGATTTGCGGTCCTCCGGGACATTATTTTCGCTGGTTAGCTCTCCAATCACTAAATTTATTAACATTCTGTCTTGGCATGAAATTACTGAAATAATGGTATTGTAAAGTGGGTACATACAGTTTAGGTGGTGGTAATAGAGTTAGGCGCACGGGGTCTTTAATCTTCCGCGGGTAGGCTGTTAGCAGTTCCTGAGGGCTACGTGGTAGAGTTAGGTGTCTGATGTCTTCTTAGATGGCAAAACTTGACTAGGGCGGGATTTACTGATGTGAATGTATTTCAAGGCAATTGCATCAGTCGTTGTTCTGGTTCACACAGAGCTGAAACAGACAAAACAAAAAAGCATGTCCTATATTGCAGGAAAGATTTGTATGTTGTATTATACAACATACGATTACAAACCTCATTGCGGACAATATGACAAACCTCAAACATAGCCTCCAAAGCGAAAGAACGCAGTGTCATGTTTTTACCTACTTACATATTGGGGTTTCATAAAATTTAGCTTGTAAATTTGGTGGGGATTTATAATCTATAAGGCAACATATATATGATAACATTATACGCATACCTCGCGCTTTGGCAAAATCACGCTTTGCGTTCCCGCGCAAAAACAAAAAAAAATTTACCTATAATGAGAATATTATCAATATTATTAATTATATTAAGATTATTAATTAATTATATTAAGAATATTAATTAATTATATTAAGAATATTTAAATAGGATACTATTGGCTTAAATACGGATTCAATAGATTTTAAATAAAGGTTAACAACAAAAGTTTTTATTTAATTTATCTTGTTGAAGAATTAAGTGTTTACTAATAATGAACTCTAGTTGAATAATATAAATTACTAATAATAATAATAATAAAGAATATTAAAATAGGATGAGATTAACATAAATACCAATTCCATTAATTTTGAATAAAAGATTTACAAAAGAGATTTTATTTAGTTTATCTATTTGATAAATTGAATTTTGCCTACGTGACCGTAGACAATGAAAAGTATTCGGCCAGGTAGCGGCGTTCTACCGGTTTCCTGTTGAGTTTACTTGCGGAGCGCACCACAACACAATTAATCGCTCCCACTGAGAAGTATATGGAAAAACTAACACGGCGTGAGGTCTTTTCCTTAAACCCTGCGGTGCAGGATCTTCTCGATAGATGTCCCTAAGATGGCTGTGCTCGGACATCGCCTGTGCTACGCTTACCTCCGACACTGTTTTTATGCTCGCGTTGTAGCGAAGTGTGGCGTTTCTGACGAACTACGGTGCTCCAGAATCGTCCGCAACGCCACGTTTTGGACGACTTTCAGCATTTTCTGAAGCGTAAAGCACAAAAAGGCCTCCCGTGCGGAGTAGGTGTACGTCAGAATTGACAAGACGTAGAGTTGATATATGAGTATTTCAGTCGCCAGCGGAATGAGGCTGGTTCGGTTAAGCACTGAGTATAAGGAAGCCCTGCCGGCCTCTGCTCTCTGGGTCACATACTTAACATGTTCCCTTAAGATTAGCCATTCCCAGACTTAACTTTCGTCCCAAAGGATATTTTGACCCCTGAGATTTCCAGCTGTCTAGCCGGAGCGCGTCGCTTGTATGTGAATAGCACGGTCACGGACTTTTACCACCGCCGCCTTGGCCGCGGACATAGTCACTTGCGGCTTGCCTGCAAATGGGTCGCCAGTGAGGCCTCTGACTCGCGCCCAGCTACGCCTTTCAGTGACTACGGACCTTCGAAGGGGGGTGCCCTTTTGTCGGACCAGATGTTCCTTATAATAAGGACAACCCTTATAATTGGCTGGGTGTAGCTCCTTGCTATTCGCACACGAGGCGGAGACTCTTCGCGTGTCTTGAGGCAGGCTACGTTTCGTGGTCCCCGCCACATTTTGCGAGGTGTGCCCTGCGGCAATAGTTCGACGAGCGGCCGAACGTTTGCCATCTGTGGCATTTGGTGGAGTCCCTCGTGACACGTAGGCAGTCATTGTTATTTTGCAATAAAAGAGGTTGTCCAGGTCGTAGATGACCCTGGTGGCTGGCGTTCATTTAAGTGCCACAAGACACGTAGGGGTTTCCCTATCGTCCCTTATGGTCAACTTTTTGACCGACATCACGTAGAAGCCAAGTGAGAAGAGCTCCTGTCCTTTTTCCTCGTAAGTGATCCCATGATACCAATTATGGTCCCAAGGATACCATGACCTTAAGCTTCCTCTTCTTAGGTATCTGATATGTATGAAAGGCAATGCCCTTCCAGTGCAGAAAGCTCTGCACTTCCTGGAAATTCCTCCCTTATCGAAAACCCGGTGCTCTTTGCGGCCAGGCGCCCTTGGACTATGGCGGATATGGCTCTTGCCAACGTGGGCCACTCCCTAGGGCAGTCCAACATGATCGGCGGAATTTTCTCCCGCTTCACGACCGGTGGTTGTGAAGGGGTTCTTCACCACCACCATGGTGGCGGCTGCAGTTTCCGAACCGCCCTCGGGTGTAGCTGGCCCCTGGGACTCAATGTCCACAGCTACCAACGCCTCACGCTTGACCCTCTAACGGGCTCCCACGCTTAGAACCTCTCCGCCGGAAGGTCCCGGGGATGGTGAGCGAGGAGGGGGTGGGCGACTAGTCTTCAAATTAACTTATAAACCTTAATTTAAATATTGATATTGGATTCGTCTTAAGAATAAAGTCACTTAACATTTAAAGTAAATATAGAATAAATAAACAATGGCTTACATTAGCGTATATAGCTAATATAAATAAGGCGGTGATTATGTCTGAACAGTCTCTATCTTTATACTAATATTTTAAATGTAAGTAAAAATAGTTTACGTACTACTATACACTACTTAATCCATAGCATTAATTATTAAAATAAGTTCTAAAGTAATAGAATTACTTTGTCGTAAGATTTAAATCAAAATATTAAAATTTACATATTTAACTAATATTAAACCGATAGATGTCGGCTAGCTAATGTCACGCTGAACGATACTAAGCACATCCCAACCCCGTAGGGGAAGACACCTGCCTTGTAATGCTTCCGGTTGCCACTCCCCCCCACCCACTTACCAAGCCCTGATGGGCTTTAACGGGAGTTGTCTTTCGCTCTCTAACTTTTTACCCTTCATAGTAGTAAGCCAGACCTCGTTGGATGCCACCGATGTAAATGCCTCGGTAGACATTTACATCGGTGATTTTCAAACTCAGCTTTTGTCTTCGCTGTAGGACTCGTCTGGACATCTTAAATGCCCTACATCGTTGCCCTCTGAACTAGCTAACCGAGTATGTGGAAGCACAAACCCCGCGCCAGTTTCGACTTTCAGTGAGCCAATTTCTAGTAAATGTCTCATAAATTCGAGGCAAATTAAACAACAACATACCACCAAAAATGTTGTTCACAACAACAAAATTTAGTCCTAGTTCCCTTATTGAACTCAACTTCAGTTCATACCCCTGACTTTGTTTCATGATAGACTCCAGTCTTGTCTAGCAGGGAGAGGCAGACAGACCTCAGTAGTAAGCACAGCATGTAGCAACAATATATATATATATATATATATATATAAATATATATGTGTATATGTGAGGTCCATAAATAAAGTAATGAGACTAGTTTTTTATTGGCAGCCAAAGTGGCAACACTGTCAAGTTACTGGTATGGTTATATGAAAACCTGATTTATATTAGGAATATTTTTAGTCTATTGTTCCCTCGTGTGATGTACCAAACTTTTCGAGAAATGAGTTTTTGTTGTGTGTTACAAAAATGAGTGATAATAATTGTGAGCAATGTTGTGCAATCAAGTTTTGTGTTAAACCATGTGAGAATGCTACTGAAACTTTTTCAAAATTGAAAAGGACGTATAGAGTTGACACTCTGTCACGAGCCCAAGTTTTTAGGTGGTTTAAAGCATTTTCAGATGGCTGGGACAAGTTGCTGACAATCCATGCTCTGGAAGACCGTTAACATCATAAAATGACAATAATGTTAAGTAAATCTATGGTACAACCGGCAGGCAATTAACTGTCAGAATGATAGCAGAACAATTGAATTTGAACCATACAGCCCATCAAATTTTGATAAATGAATTGGACTTGAAAAAAGTTTGAGCAAAATTGTTCCCAAAAAACCTCACTGTTGAACAGAAAAACAACAGGGTGGAAGTGTGCCGCGATCTTTTAGGGCAAATTGAAACTGACCCTGATTTTCTAAAAAATGTTACTGCTGGTGATGAATTTTGGATATTTGAGTACGACCCAGAAACAAAACGCCAGAGCAAGAAGTGGCACACTTCAAACACAGCACGTCCCAAAAAAGAAAAAATGAACAAATCAAAACCATGCTAATTTGTTTCTTCGATAGTAATGGCATTATCTATAAGGAATTTTTATCTACAGGCCAGACTGTAAACCAATTTTTTTTTTCAAGAAATTCTTGAAAGACTGCGGAAAAGAGTTTCCTATGTGAGACTAGCCATCAAAGACAATTGGATGCTGTATCATGACAATGCACCTTGTCACACTGCACTCTCAGTTAATGAGTTTTTGGCAAAGAAAAACATTGCTGTAGTTCCTTAACCACCTTATTCACCTGACTTGAGTCACTGCAACTTTTTCCTGTTACGGACTTTAAAAGAACACCTCAAGGGACACCATTTTGGAACAATAGAAAACATTAAAAAAAAATGTAACCAGCTATTTGATGGATATTCCGGTTTCTGACTTCCAACACTCACTGAAGAGTGGAAAAATCATTTGAAGTGTTGCATGGCTTCCCAAGGGAACTTTTTCGAAGGTGGTAGAGTCCAAGTATAATTGAATTGTAAATAAAAAGTTTTTCTGAACCAGTCTCATTATTTTATTTACAGACCTTTTATATATGTTTACTTGTTCATTTATTTATTTATTAAATATTTATTTACTGTAAAAAAATTAACAATTTTTTTCTGAAAAAAAGACAGTAGAACCCAGTGATGTTATCCTTGTTTCTTGTAAATCTTTCCTGTATTGAGTAGTTTATAAATTTGAACATTTTAAAATCTAGAAAATATACTACATACTTATGGATTAAAACGTTTTAAAACTCTTTTTTTCTAGTATTCAAATCCGTGTAAAAGTAAATTGCCTTTACTAGGATTTGAACCTTAGGACTCTCGACTTCAAAATAAGCTGATTTGCGATGACCAGTTCACCACTACACCAACCTGGTGGGTTTATTGACTCCTTAATTTCTAATGAAATTGCCACAAAATAAGCCTAATTTCTGTTTCAGTGCATTTTTAAATTTATTTAATTAATTTTTATGAGGTACATCATGTCTTTAGAAACCAACTCCCCCTTTTTACCCACCCTTAATGATGAAGTACGAAACATACTTACATTCTTATTCCATGTGTCAAAGTTTCTTTGAACGGCTTATACTCTGCTTCATGGTTTTCCTTCTGTGTTCTCTATAGGGTTCATCTTGGTGTAACATCCAGCAGTAGTCTGCTGTCATCATAATAGCCCATTTTCCTTGAAACTTCCTTTCCATTTCTTTCATGTCCTGATGAAATTCTTACCCATCTTTTCATTGACAGCACCCAGATTTTCAGGAAAATATTCCACATGCAAATTTAGGAAGTGAATTTCTCTTCAAGCTCATGGAACGGCTTAAATTTTTACACTTTTGCAGTATGTTCTCAAGGATTGATTTGAAGCTCAGATCTTTCTTATCATCAAGAAACTTGGTTACTATGTCTTTAAAAGCTCCCCAGACTTCTTTTTCTGCAGCTTCCATTATTTCTCAAAATTACCATCTTTGAGAAGTTTTCTAATGTCAGGACCAGTAAAGACACTGTTTTTTAGTTTGGCGGTTGATAAGACTGGAAATTTATCTCAAATGTATTTAAAACATTTACCTTCTTTTGGTAAGGCTTTGATAAATTGATTCATCAAACCTAACTTGATATGCATAGGTGGAAGGAGAACTTTATTCTGATCTATGAGAGCTCTTTGTAGCACATTTTTGGTTCCAGGTTCTAATGAAGTTCTTTTTGGCCAATCTTTCCTTATCCAATATTTTTCTCTGTCTCTGCTATCCCATTCACACAAAAAACAAGGAAACGTTGTGTATTCTCCTTGCTGTTATTATTGAGCATTGATATTATTTTGAGATCGCCGTACATAATTCACTTATGACTGTCAATTTAATTTTATCAAGAATGAATTCCAAATTATCATAACCTTCTTTTAAATAGACAGGATGTTCAACTGGTATTGACGAATACGTATTCCCATTGTGAAGAAGGACAAGTTTGATGCTTGTTTTGGATGAATCTATGATGAACATTCTCCAATCGGTACTTTCATACGGAATGTTAAGTCGACTCAAAAGTCCATGTACATCAGTGCTGAAGACTGATTTTCCTTCTTTCGAAAAATATGGAAGAAAATACTCTTCTCTGTACCTGAACCAGAAAAATGATGTGCCAGCTGCTAGCAGGTTCTTCTCCTTAAGCCTCAAACCAAGCAGTTCTGAATTTTCTGTGTTCAGATGTGTCTCAAACCAAATCGTTTAGTTCAGACTGTGAATAAGTCACACAGCTGTCTCCAGGTTCACACTCCTTGATGTTATTTAAATCACTTGTGGAACCATCTATTTCAGGTAAATTTTCTGGTGAAATTGGCGCTAGTATGTCTGGACCATGAGGAACCGGGCATAAAGCGGATGGCACATTTGGATAGATGATTCTTTTTTTATTTTTCAAATTGAAACCATGAACACCAGTCGAACAAAAGTAATAATCAAATAATCATTGGTGTGATTTCGTGGCTCTGCCACACCATTGGAACTCCAAATCTAAACGCTTCTTGTTCACCCTTTGACCACCATATAAGATCTTCAACACATGTGTAGCAAACATAAGTGGGGTGCCCAAGTTGTCTCTGTATCTTCTCCTATTTTCAATCTGAAGTACATGAGGTACACTTGTTGAACGAAATTTGTTATATTTCTTCTTTGCTTTTGCATCATTAACTCACCACAAATGCAACAAAAAGAATCTGCGCATTTTTTGCAGCTTCTTGAAGTCATTTTCAAAAGAAAGTTTGCTGTATGACCTGAAAATATATTTTCCACCAACAAAAACGCATTTGATCATGGAGGATGGAAAAACATAAATTTACATATGCTGATGGTTGAAACAACACTGAAAGTAGTTGCACAGTGCATGAATGGCGCGGACAGCTTCCAATAAACATGTTACATATTGTTAAGTCTTATCACAACTTGTCGGCCAAGCTCTCCCGGCTGTCTCACCCTCATCCTCTTCAGACCACTCAACTGTTTTGCATAGTATATGCCAAAAAGATGAATATATTATATTAATTTATTATAAAAAAAAAACCTTTTTTGTCTATTTTATAGTATCACATTTTTGCAATTTTTCAACTTTTTACAAATTTTGAAATTGCGATTTGTGAAAAATCCTAATGTGATGGAAAAAATAAAGGTTATTTTCAGATTCAGCGCCAAAAAATACATATGAATCAATTATCAAAAGTTGGAGAACATTCCAAAACCCACATTTTTGCAGGCTTGTGTTATTTATTTTAACCTATATCTCATCAGTTGTAATGGCAATCACAGTATGTTAAAAAAAAATTCATGTCAAATTTTATTTGACATGAAAGAGTTTTTATTATTGGTGTTTGGTTTTACTCATTGATAAGTTGCTTTACCACCATTTTTTCAGACACTTTATTCCTATCAAGATTTTTAACAAAGATATTCCTGATTATTTTTGTTTTAATATTCACTACATCAGTGCTGCCCCTGATTATCATATGATGATTTTTCATACATCTTAATAAACATTTGCAGAGTTTTCATCAGTTGTTTATTAACAGTCATTGTGATTTCTTTATTAGGTATTTTATATATTTGTATAACAATGATGATGTGAATTTATATACTATATAAAACTTGCTTTTGGACTAAAAAGCTTTAGGTAACTTCAATTACAATTTTGTATCACAAAGTTAACATGAAGAGTGCTGGATTTCACTTTTTAACTGTTACAATGTGTATCAGCTTCAACAGAACTTGAAAATTATTTTTTTTTTAAAGTAGTATATTTTTTATTTATTTAGCATTAAATAATTATCTAACTGAACTATTATGTCTTTTTCCAGTTTGTTATAGTTGTTATTGACTCAACAGACAGGGAGCGATTATCAGTAACCAGAGAGGAGTTGTACAGAATGTTAAACCATGAAGAATTAAGTAAAGCTGCGGTTTTAATATTTGCCAATAAACAAGATGTTAAAGGTGCAATGTCAGCTGCTGAAATTAGTAGACAACTTGATTTAACTGCCATTAAGAAACATCAATGGCATATACAATCATGTTGTGCTTTATCTGGAGAAGGGTAATTATTTGTACATTTTCAACATATTTATCTAATTTTAGGAAATAATAATTACATAAAATATTTTTTTTAATATACTGACTGCCACTTCCATAGTATATAAAGAATTTCATTATTCTTTGAAAAACTGCTCGCCATTTAACTGCATCCATCTAGTGGTTTTTTTTATAGTAATTAATTCAAACTGACTTTTTGACACAGTTTAGTCAATAAAGTGTATCTTTATATGATAGCAAAGAAGTAAATATGTAAATAAGATTTTATGTGTGTAGCATTTTTATTTAAAAATTAAACATAAATATACTTTACTGATAGTACAGACATTTAATTTTTTTAAACTTAGCACCTAATTTAGGTTAAAAAAACCTTTAAAAAACCTGACACCTGTTTTTTTTTTTTTTTTTTAATTGTTGTATAATAATAGAATAATAAGAATGATATATTTGAATCTTTGAGCACAGCATCAGAATCATAAATTTAGTTTTATTGTAGAAATATTTTTATTGCACTACATCTTCATTTTATTTTTTTTATAATTTGAACAAATAACTTAATGTTTAGTTCATCTGAAAACTTACCTTTCTGTGTAAATCTCTCTGCATAGATTTGTTAAAGATTTTTAATTACGTACTCATAATTTCCTTCCTTGTATATACAAAGTCTGATTAAAAAGAGTAACCAGACACTTTCTATTCTTTTTTAAATACAGCATTAATCTCTTTGCTGATCGTAACTTCATTAACTTCCTTTCCACTTTGAGAACCAGCTCTGAACTTTGAAAGTAGTGTACAGAGCATTGTTTTCTTTTTTCTTTTATAGATTCTATTGTCTTGAATCTCTGTTCTTTTAACAGCAATTGTAAATAAAAAGGTCAGCAGGGGATTTTACTACCAGGGGTAGTCATATTGGTGAGTATGGTTGATAGGGATGGCACAGACATTTTTTTTATATAAAATTCACAAATTAGCTGCGACATGTAGGTTGGCACATTGTCATTATGAAGTACCCATGAGTTGGAATGCTAAAGGTCATGTCTTCCTCACATTTTTCATGGAAATGTCTGATGACTTTTAGGTTTTAATGACAACCATCTATCCTCCATATAGAAACTCAAGGCAAATTATTTCTGAAGTCAAAAAAGGCTGTCAACATCAGCTCTGTGTTTGTATGACTTTTACATGCTTTTTACGGTGTCTATGATGTTTTTCTGTTCCAATGCAATAACTGAGACTGTTCTTCATCATAATCATGTTATTATCACCATTTATTATCATTGACAAGTTTTATCAAAAACGTTTCATCAAAGTTAATAAAAGATCTCTATACAATTATCTTTTTGCTTTTGTGCTTTTAGAATGAACTTGGTGGTGAAACAATGCATTCCTAATTTTTCAGTTTGGATTTCATGCCATGAATCCAACAAAATTCAATAAGAATAACAGTATTTTTTGTTATCTCATGAATTGTTAAACGTCAATTTGATAGCACGAAATCATTCACTTCAGCAATGTAGAACATCTCTATTGGTGTCAGTGGTCCTCCTGGATGATTGTCTTCTTTGGTAGATATTTCTTCTAAAAACGTCTGGACCACACTCAGCATTTTGTTTGCCTCAGAACTTACACCGCCCTCCCTGTGAGCCTCTTGAATAATTTTGTGGTTTGGTAAAATTTTTGATAAAGCTTAACATAAATTTTTACTGCAACTCTTTGTTTCTTTAAGTTACAAATAAAAGTTGCCGAAGGCACTAAATAACATAACACACACAGGTGGTGGGAAGCTCATTAGTTTCTACACTATTCAGTGATGCCAGTCACATGTCTCAAAATATCTCTTTAAGCACCAGAGAAAAGTACAATTATTTTTTGAACAGACCTTGTATAAGTTTCTTATAGGATTAAAACAAAGCTTAAATCATAAATCTGTTCAAAAGAGAAGAACAAAGCATTGTTAGGTGGGAAGCTTGTGATGGATTAAAGACTACATAGAAGTGATAGCTGCATTATCAATCTTGACTAGAATTTGCTTCTGTATATACAGTAATTAAAAAATAACATAACCCATAAATCTATCAAAATTATCTACTGTTGAATTTATTGATTTGCCACACATTACTTTACTTTACATTGACAATATATGCTGTACATATTTTATACGTTTACTACCTCAACATATGCTATGAACTATTTATTTGTTTTTCATATTTTCAAGTGTGAAATTAACATAATTCACATCAAATACTTAAAACATGATAAAATTATGTTAAAAGAAACAGGTGGCAGCAGAAATATTATACAAAAAAGGAGCAGCATTGTTTGATCTGTTAATAATACATAATAGAATACAAACACCTTGCTGGGAAACTGCTCCAAGCATTGTTTAACTTTAAAGACATACATGGAATTTGTGTGTTTATCATGGCTTTGGCATTGTCATTTTAAATTAACAGATTTAACACATTACCTTATTTAGCACATTTCAATTTCCAAGATGCTTCTTCCTAAAGTATTTTAGGTATTGCAGAACCATTAATAGTTTTTAAGGGCTGTGGTTTATTTTTTTTTCAGGGAATGCTATTAATTGGTCATTTTTATTTAAACATATATTAACTGCTACTGTCACTAGCCAGCCATTAACTACTGTTAATTATTACCATTAGCATCATTGATGTAAGTTCATTAGCTTTTTATTTAAGGGAACAGTTTCCACTATTAACAGTTGACCCTAGTTATGACCACAATATTACCTACAGATTCCAGAGGTTAATGATTCTATAGTTAAAAGTTAGCTGTAGTAAAAATAATACCCAATAACCTTCAATATGAGTCTTTTGTGGTAAGCTTAAAGCTCAACTTTTTTTTGAACAGTTTAAAAGTCCCACAGTATTGTTTATTTAAATACAATATACATAAAAAATTAAACATAATCATTAATGAGGTTGATCATAATCATTAATGAGGTTGAAAAATATTCACTATGTCTTTTCGACTGAGTTTTTCTATTTCGTATGTGATAGCAGCACTTCTGTAATGTATAATATATATATCAATGTTTTCAGCCA
This sequence comes from Lycorma delicatula, assembly GCF_047948215.1. NCBI lineage: Eukaryota > Metazoa > Arthropoda > Insecta > Hemiptera > Fulgoridae > Lycorma > Lycorma delicatula. Next base: position 84,930,824 of record NC_134456.1, on the reverse strand, counting down.
TATTAGATGTGTAGACCAAATTTTGCATCTGAGTAATTTGGACAATTTTATTAAAAGTGGCAATTTATTTTATTTGAAAATGATGGAACAAAGGATTTGGATTAAATTTTGCGTTAAAAAGTGAATAAAATGGTGAAAATGTTACAGAAGATTTTTGGAGAGATGTTATGTCAGTACAAAAGGTTTATAATTAGTGCAAAAGGTTTCAAGAAGGCCGTGAAGACATTGAAGATGACAAAAGGGTTAGATGTCCGAATACATCAACAACCTATGAAATTATTGACAAAATAAAGGACATTGTGATCAGTAATCATTTAATCATTATTACAGAAGTTACTGAAGAGGCAGGAATCACTTATGGCTTGTACAAAATAATCTTGACTGACATTTTGGATATGAAACAAGTAGCAGCAAATTATTTCCAAAGATGTTGAATTTTCAACAAAATCATCACAGAAAATTTGTTAACTGACATCATTGATAGCTTAAAATTATTGAAATGTGGCTTTTATGTGGTGGGTGTACAGAACACATTGATGATTCACATTGTAGGTGTATAGTTATGATATTGAAAGAAAGGTCCAGTTATCACAATGAAACCTTTCTGAAGAGCTGAGACTGAAAAAAATTTGCCAAGTTGGATCGAGTGTTAAGTGTTTTTGCAGTTACAGTGGCTCCATCCATTATTAATTCTTACAAGTTTGTATGAAAAACACAATGTTAACAGTGTAGTGCTTAGCAGCTGTACACTGTTTACAAATGCAGTCTAAAAAAATTGACCACAAATGTGGGCTAACAATTCTTGGATTTTACACATTATAACACTCCAGCTCACATTTTGTTATTAATTTGTGATTATTTAACTAAAAATTATACATAATTATGCTACAGCCTCCATGTTCTCCGGACATGGCATCCTGCAACCCTTTCTTGTTACCACTGATTAAGAGAACATAGAAAGGACAACAATGGTTTGCAACAGTAATTAAATAGTTAACAAATTGGTAAGTGAACTGAAACCTATACCAAAAAATGTTTTCCACAAATGTTTTGAGGAATGGAAGAAACTCTGGCATAAGTGGGGCCCATCTGGGAGACTACTTTGAAGGGAACAGTGTAAAAGTATAAGTATAAAAAAAGTAAATTCTTTTTGATAAAAATTAAAATTCTCACACTTGATTTTTTTTTACACCTTATATAGTGATTTCAAGTTATATATAAGAAAGTGAAAGAATAGCAGTAGTGGTTAGGAGAGGTAGTTTGAAGTATTCCAGTCAAAACCATGTTTTCATGTATTTTTCTTTAAATGGTAAATGATGCATATATTTCTGTGTGTAAACAAGCATAAAATATATTAAAACAGTTATTATACATCTTGATTACAAAAACTATAACAGAAAACGTAGCTGTCATCTTTGTTAGCTGTACTTAATTATTAAAATATAATCAAAACAGCAGGCAAAATCAACTACAGCAGTTTGATTTCATCTCCCATTATAATTAAGTACATTAAGTGGTGTTTTCTATAAGTTACAAACAATTACTTTGTTAGGAAGCCACTTTACTTTTGAGATTTCCAAAATCTAATCCCGTGTTCGTCTCTGAAGCAGTAATACCATCCCATGTATCATATTAAAAAAGTGTTATTGGTGTATTACATTTTCAAATGTGTCCTTTCATTTTTCCCCATTAACTATTTCATGGCTTGGTAATTATTGTTCTAGGTTATTATATTAAAAGTGAATGTAAAACAGATTAAAATGCAAGTGACAAACAAAACTTAATAAAAGAGAACAAACATAGGTAGTACAGTATTAAATAGAGCAACCTGAGTCATAATTAAATGCAGTCTGCTAGTGATTTTACCTCACGCATGAGAAATTAAACTGTACCAACATCTTTAAAATGATAAAATATGTTTATGAGTAAGAAGTTTGGAATTTCTTTTTCTACATAAATCCATATTCATTTAAGTTATACCTTTCCTAGCTGCAACTTCCTACCCACACTCCCCTCAGCATCTGCCTGTTCTACCAAATATTTTTTTCCTGCAATAATCTCTACCAACTTTTTTCACTCATTGTTCTTCTACCACATAATCATACCGATCAATACCTTCGTCTTAGTTCTTTCCATTTTTTCAAAAGCAATCAGACTTTAGTTGTAAATGTGATAACACAGACATGTAAATAGTAAATAGAATTTCAAATTTAGTTGGTAATGTATTTTCTTTAAATTAATTTTAAATTATTTATTTGTTCTAGGTTATATCAAGGGTTAGAGTGGATATGCAGCAGATTAAAACGAAAGTGACAAGAATAGTGGAAATTTAATGATTACTGTATGAGTTAAGTGCAAAAAAAACCGGTTTTTTCCTCAGGTATTGAGAGAACTGATGCCTGTGGGTATGCAGTATGAATTGTTCAAAATAATGATTGTGTAATAGTGATGTGTAATTATAAAAAATAATAAAATAAATAAAAACAAAACATTGCAATGTAATATATAGTAGCATGAACAAATATAAATATTTAATTTCTACAAAGTAAAATATAACAATGATTTATTATGTTAAAAATCTATTTATAAAAAATGCGGTACCGTTTATGAATTTCATTAAGCACTATGTAAATATTTTGTTCTTATTAAGATATTTATAAAATTAAATCAATGAACTATAGTTACTTGTATAATGGTTAAAATGCAGTTATTATTTATAAAAGTAAAGTATTTTGTGATATTTCAAGGAAAAAATTATCATTTAAAACCACCCCAGGAAACTGTACTGGTTATACTGTTAATGTGACTTATCAAGACTTTTTCAAGATGTGTTTTTTATGATTACTTTAAATCAATTGTTTTGTTTTATATCTTAAATTAATTTTAAAAATAAGTGATATTGATTACACAGTACGATTGTGCGTGTTATTGTTAAATGGATTTGGATCGACTTAATTGAAGATCTGACTTGTAATCAAAATTATTTACAGATTTATTATTATATTATCTACACTTTAAATTAGTTATGTACAAAATAAATAATACTATTCATAAAATAATATTTAAATTTTAAAGTTTTATTAATAAATTACTTGTTTATTTTATATTTATTATGGAACTTTTCTCAGCATTTTCAGTCCTACTTTTTTATGTTGTAACATTATTGAATTCTTTTTTTATTTTCAGGAGTTTGTTATATTATAATCAGCTTGACTTCATTAATTTTTTAACATCATATAATGTATTTTGTAGCAAAAAGTTTTTAATGTGCCGTAATATTTTATTGCTTTTGAAAATATTTGATGGATCATGCCAGAAATAGTAATAAAAATTATTATCAATGTTTTGATGGTTTTTGGAGCTCTTTGCTGTAATTAATTTAAAGTTATCTATAAATTTATGTCCCAACTATTGAAAACTTAACCTGATATCATGTCATAGTAAAGCAATAGAAACATTGTCTTATATATTGGCCTCTGAGCATTAGGACATGACCTCAATGAGATCACTCTGTAAATACACTTGACTAACACATACATAACTTAATTTTTTGCCTACAGCCTAGTTTTAAAAATACTATAAAATATATTATAAAGCATTTATAAGCAAAGAAAATATTCATTGTCATATAAATATGACTAAAAACAGTAAGCTTAAAAAAAAGGGGAAAAATGAAGATTAATATTAAGAGAAAATGTCAGTAATTAAGAGAGAAGTGGTGGAAACAAAAAAAGGAGGCTAAATGTTAAAAGGTATGAGTAAAAAAAATAAAAGTAAAAAATGGTTAATTTTTTACAAACTTATTTTCACGACAACCAAACCAATTTACTCTTAAAATTTTCAATTTGTGCAGTTAGTGCAATGTAATTTGTATATTACTGGAGATCTGTGCTTGTCAAGTGACTGACATTTATGATTTTGTATTGTTAGTATATGTTGTGTGATTTTTTTGGGTTGTTTTTATTTTTATTTTGTGAAGAGAATAAATTGCAAAATGGTTTTATTCATTTGGGTCTATGAGATATTTTAAACCTCATAGAATTCCCCTATGATATTTTTCCCCTTATGAGTGTATTAAGGTTAAATCATGAATCTAAACCTGAGAATTTATGTGCACTTGTACTGTTTGAGATTCAATGAATAAATCCCAGTCATTTCATATTTTCAGTATATGTTGGAATTGTATTTTGTTAGTTGCATTTTATGATAGAAGTTCAAGAAACTTTATATAAAGGAAACAGTTGTTAATGTAATTTATGTTTAAAAATATATAAATGAAAAATACTTTAGTTGAAAGTAATCTTTTCAAGTATCACAATCATGGATGATAACATCATGAATTATCATGTCATTGTTGAATACGACAGGTATGGTAAAAGATATGATTTCATTTTGGATTTAGCATCCAAATTTACTATCTATATCTATCAATCTCTTATAACTTTATTTATATTAAATAAACTCATTGGCATTACTATCATCCATGTACATATCCAAATTTCCCAGAAACTTCAGAACGTTTACTGCATTATTTGATATTACATCATAATACCCAGTAAGAGTTGAAGCCTCATTATTTATTATGAATTTTTAATTTTTAAGAGGATCGTATATAGCTAAGCTAAATTATTATGTTTCATCAAACACTATTTAATAAACATATTTTCAGAAGACCTCCATGGCAGGAAAATGTTATCTGTGCCAGGTGAAATTACATGAGTACATGGAGACTAGTTGCACCTTTGCAAGAGGCATACAACCAGTATAAAGACATCTTTTTCTGAAGCAATATGGTACACCAAAAAGATTTTAGTATGATACAAGACTGTCTTCATCAATGTTTATGGAATCTACGTACATACACACACACACACACACACACACATATATATAATTATATTAATCCGATCAACCCAAGTACAGAATTAATAAAATAAAATAAAATAGGATGACACCTACTCATTCCATAATTCAAGCAAGAGCACTTTCACGAGTACCTCACATCATCAGTTGCTCTATAATTTTTCAGATCTTTTGTTGTAAATTACACATTAAAATTAAAATTGTACGTTGCAAATTGCACATTAAAATTGAGATTTAAAATTGTTAAAAGATCCTTTTCCAATATAAAATAAATTTTTTATATATATATATTTTTTTTCAACATTTTAAATTGTAAATTGAAATAAAAATGAATTATTGTATTTGTCTTTGATATATATAAATATATATATATCAAACAAAAAGTAAAACCTAGCTTTCCACTAGCAGTACAGAATCTAACAGTGTTTATTACCTTATCTTATTTTTTCACCAATTTTTACAGTAAAAGTGCTTTTTAGGGGTTTCCTCATCATCAGTTAAAAATTATACATCAAAATTATTTAAAAATTTTTTTAAATTATACATCAAAATTAAAACATTAAAAATTGCCGCTTATTGTAAAATATGTAGTCAAAAATAAAAATACAAGGTGATTTTTTAGTCCTGTTACCCAATTGTTAATGCCTGGTAATTTTTTTTCTAAGAAAGGAGATTTTGTTTTGTGACACGAAGTTGGTAGCGCTACTCAACCGGTATAGATACGGCAGTGTGAGTTGATTCTCCTTGAGCTGTGTAAACTTTTGTGCCTCTTCCGGTCGTGTTACGAATGTCTTTTACCATAGAACAACGAGTTTTCATTCTTGAACAATATTTTTCTATAAAATCGTACACGAGTATAAAAGAATCATTTCAAATTAAATTTGTTGATGTTCCTCCGCCAGAAAAAATGTCAATTTCTAGGCTAGCAAACCGATTTCGAGAGACAGGTACTGTTTGCGACAGAAAACATAGTGATCAACCAACTCGTTTGACAGATGATGTTTTAGAGAATGTGAAAACAAGATTGCTCAATTCTCCACGGAAAAGTTTACAAAAATTTTCCACGCAAGTCGGTTTGTGATATTCGAGTGTTCAGAAAGCCGCTAAAAAATTGAAATTGTATCTGTATCGCGTACGATTAGTCCAAGAGCTTCAGCCTCCAGATTTAAACAAGCCATTGCAATATTGCCGTCGGTTTAGGTCTCTCGTAAATGATAACAGAATCAAATTTTTAAACACAGTGTTCTTCAGTGATGAAGCTTGGATCCATTTCGACGGTTATGTGAACAGTCAAAACTGTCGAATTTGGGCGGTTGAAAATCTTAACGCTTTACAAGACAAATCTTTGCATCCTGAAAAAACTGGTGTGTGGTGTGCGATATCTCGTCATCGTATAGTCGGACCCATATTCTTCGAACAGATAGTAAATGGTGAACTATACAGGAATATTGTGTATCAATTTGTGTCCCTCCTGGAACCTTAAGAACGGTATTGCTGGTTTCAGCAAGACAGCGCTACATGCCACACATCTCAAGAAACCATGGATTTTCTGCAAGAGTTCTGTGATGATCGAATAATAAGCAAGGGCTTATGGCCTCCAAGGTCCCTAGACCTCGCATCTCCTGACTACTTTTTGTGGGGCTATATTAAGTCCGAGGCCTTCAAAAACAATCCTCACACTATTGATGAACTTAAAGTCAATATTACAGACTTAATCACGAATATTTCCAATGCAACTTAAAAAGATTTCTGCTAATATGCTGAAAAGAGTCTGTGCGTGTATTACCGCAAGGGATTGGCATTTTGAGCATATTCTTTAACAATTATGTAAGTAATAGCTTTTTATTAAATCTCTTTTGTAAGTAACAAATACATTTTTTTTATTCCACCTAAATTACCCTTTCCCTTTCTCAAATTACATTTAAAATTGGGTAACAGAACTAAAAAATCATTCTGTCACATGGCTGGCCACAGGCAATATTTTTATTTTTATTTTATTTTTGACTACATATTTTACAATATGTGGTAATTTTTAATGTTTTTAATTTTGATTAACTGATGATGAGGGAAGCCCTCAAAAGCGCTTTTAATGTAAAAATAGGAGAAACAATAAGATAAGGTAAGAGGTAAGAAACATTGTTAAATTCTGTACTGCTGGTGGAAAGCTAGGTTTTACTTTTGTCTTTGATATAATTAGTACAGAGGAAGATATGGACAAATACAATAAAAAAAGGCTTGGTTTGCTAATGTTCAACAGAATGTGTGGCTGATAGAACAAGACAATAGGAAACCTCTTTACTCCTCACTTCCATAGCTTTTTATCTTGTTTCTCTTAATATAACAGATATGGGTGATTATTATCCTAAGAATGGCCATTGATACTTGTATCTCATGTTATGTTGCCCAATCTTTTTGGGTATGGCATTTAACATACAGCAACTATCAGTAAAATAAAGCAGTTAATATATATGTATTGCTTTTAAAACTTATAGGTATATATATATATATATATATATATATATATATATGTATATATATACAAGAGCAAGTAAACAAATTATCTACACTTTTATCATAACACACTTTCAAAGCTCTTACAGCCTTCTGGTGCATGCATGCTTAATTGATATGACTGCAGTCACATGTGTGAAATCTTATCCTGATCGCATCATTTGCTTTCAAGCAATTAATTGGAATATTGTTGTAAAATCAAGTGCTGGAAAACAATGAACTAAGATCCAATTAGAAGTTATCTTAATGTTTTTTTTTTTTTAATTTAAATACCTCGTCAATAACATTCTAAGAATCCAATATTACAGTCCTTTCATTGGTTAATGAAATTAACCAATTATACTTCGATAAAATTAACCAGATTATAATTCGAGATCACCTTGAAAGGAGTTATAATTTATTTTTTTAATTAATGTCTATAGTCATTTTGGCTTTCTGACATTACACAGGAAATACACCCCAATTCTCATTTTTAACAATAGACAGTAACTACAAAATATTGTTAAGGAATATGTACCAGATAGGCATTTGCTTTTATTTTTTTAATAGCCTGTGGTATCTAGTTCCTAGACTTAAATAACTGAAAACTAGTAGAGAAAGTGAGATGGTAAAGATTTTAGATTTTAAATTATAACTGTACTATATTTTGTTATCTTATATGAAAGAATAAACAAAATGTTTGTGTGAGTGAGTTTGTCATAATTCTGCTGAGTCATGTCCCATGTATCAGTGCGATTCACAACACACCATATCTACATATAACACTATAATCATATACTAGTTATGTAATCAACCATTTAAATAATGTTATTTCTTCTCAATACTATTAAACCTTTTCATCATTCTTTTGTTTAATTTTTGTATTTATTCTTAATTGCATCATCAGATCTAAATACACAGGAAAAACTAAACCCACTTAATATAATGCAATTTGTAATATTTTACCCTAATCCCATCCATTATCCATAAGTCTTGTAGATGTGATTCGCATGTAAGCCTGCCCATATGCCCATACATGTTAGTTCAAGTACTGTTTTGATTTTAATTGGATTACATTAACAAGTTTTACTCTTAAGGATTTACTTAAATAAAATGACAGCAAAACAATTGAGACAATAGCATTAAATAAATATAAATCAATAAGAGTCTAATTTATGTTAGGCCTAAGAATTTGTGTTAACATAATAATTTGTTGTACTAGTTTTTAATTTATGTTCAAAAAAAATAATTGTATAATATATTCATAATATTCTTTTAAAATATGAATTGGCATGGTGATCCATCCCTGATCTGCACTTAGGAAGCAATGGAAAGTGTTCTATATCTGTGTATAAGTACAGTTTATATAATATTAAATTGACGTACAAATAAATATGTCAATTTGGGCAAGTGAAAACCACCATTATTAATTGCAAGAAGTTATACTTAATTTTTAACAGTGGTATATGGAACATAACTTGCAGTAATCTGTTAAAAACTCATATGGACAGGAATTTTTTTAAATGTTTTGCATTACATGTTACACAAAATTTACTTTATAAAATTTGAATCCTATGAATATGAATGTGATACTAGTACCACAAAATTATACTAGGCCTATATTAAATTTTATTTTAAGCTGGCACAAGCTATATTTTTTTAGCTTTGATATGCTGTAGAATTTGTATTTACAACCATAAATGTGATAGTTTTATCTCGCTTATAAATACCAAGATCAACAATCTTATTCCTGTTCTAACCCTTACATTTTATCATAATTGAATAACTTACATTTGCATAGTGAAAAATGTAATTTTTTTTAAATTAATGATTAACTGTAGCTAATGTGTAGGAGTATGACAAGAAATATTTCTAGCTTATGAGAAGTGACCAGGATTTGAAATCTGAACCTTTGAGGTGAAGCAGACTTGTCACAGAAGTCATTGTTATAAAGAAAATAAAAATTTATACAAGTTTGTAATTAGGGTTTAATTTCAGTAGAGATTTGTTATTGAAGCCATTTTTGTATTTCAATCATCTCATTCTGAATATACAAAAACTGAGTTGCAGTACTTTTAGCTCTGTATATTTTAATATAATCATCCACATATTTAATCATACACAATAGATCATTAGTTTGCAACAAAAACAACAAAGGACCCAAATTACTTCTCAGAGGAATTCCAGAACAGTTGTGAACAAGACTGGATTGTACATTTATAATAAAAAAACAAAATAAGATCATTGCTTAAGATAACTCTCAAAGAATATAAGTCTGACATAAAACCAAAAGTATATTTACTTCAGCTTACTCAACAATTTGTTGTACAAGTTTCTAATTTGTGTGTTCAAAAAAAATTTTGTATAATAAAAACATAATCATAATATTCTTTTAAATAATAATACCAAATCTAAACTTTTAGTATTATGTAAAATTGATAAAATCAACTCTTCACATTTAAGTATGTTCTCATGATCTGTCGAGTCAAAGGGTCACTAAATTCTAAGTTTAATTTTATAATCTTGTAGAGCCTTAATTGATCCACATCAGAATATAAGATACCAACAATTATTTGCAGAATGATAAGAAAGAAATAGGTAAAAGCTTGGAAATTATCCTATAAAGAATATTTTCCTTATTACATTCATAAAATATTTATTCCCTATGCTTCCTTCTGTTACCATGAATATTTTGTTTCTGGATTAATTTCTCTAAATCTGTTCATATAAGAAGAATAAGTTTTCTTGCACATGATTTATTAACTTAATTTTTCATGTCATTCATTAAACCATGCCAGATATAAATTTTTCTAATTAATCTTTTCTAAGACACTTACTACAGTAATAATCAACATCATGATGCATACCCAGAATGTGCGATCTAAACTTTTGGTATTATGTAAAATTCATAAAATCAATTCTTAATGTTTAAGTATGCGTAATCAATTACATTGGATTTTGGAGATAGGAAGGTCAACTTACCCAATAGTAGTTTAAATTGTTAAACTTGTGCCACCACCAAATGAGAAACTAACTGCATAAGTTATTCTTTTTATATATGCAATATGGAAAATTTCATTATGATGGTCATTAGAACAAATAAAATGCCATTGACATAATAAATATAGAAGAACTAAGAAACCGGCGGCAACTCTAACTTGCTTGGAGACTTATCAAAATGAACTTTTAAAAATAATTGTAAAAATAGTCCAAAAACACTAAAATTTGATAGTTGGGAAATATCTTTTATTGTATTAAATAGTAATAGAAGACTAATAACTGAGTGCCATTTATAAACAAAATTTTTCTGAAAATTATTGTAACAAATGCCGATCTTCATGGCAGAGTGAAAGCATCTCGGCATTTCATCCAGAGGTCCCAGGTAAGAATCCTGATCAGGCATGGCATTTTTCTTATGCTATAAATCTCCATCAAGCTCCTTTTTAAGTTTCTGTCTGAATTATTTTATCAATCAAATAAAATTACATAATTTTTTCTTATGATACTTAACATAAAGGAAGTCAAACAGATTGGTAATAAGTCCAGACAAGAATTGGGTGAAGTTGACTATATTATAATCTAACCTTTTTCTTTGGCTTGGACTGCTCATAGCAAAGGTTTATTTTGTAGTTTTAAACTATTTGTTTTTTATATTTTTTATACATATATAAAATCTTTTTTTATTGGTTTTTAAGTGAATATAAATTGTATACTTCATAATCCACGAGTTGGTCAAGTGGAAAAATCATTGTTGCAATCAGCTCTTTAACAACTATTTTGAAAGCTGAAGGTAATGTCAATTCAGATTAATATCAATATGCAATTCTTGTAATAGTATGTAACTATAACTAAACAAATACAAAGTGTGTCTACTCTTCAAAACTTGAAAGTGTCAAATGAATACTTTCCCTGATTTATAACAATTCTAATACTGAAATTTAATTCAATACCTATAATGATTGACTATTAAAATAAACTATAACTTTGACTAACTAAAATTACAAACAGTCTGCATTTCAAGTATTTGAAGGTAAAACCCTCAGATAAAACTCTTTTTCCCATTTACTAATATTCACTGATTGTTCTTTATTTATGTAATTGTTTCTGTTTTTAATTTTAATAGTATAAACAAAATTTATCCTTTGCACATTTTAGACAGCTTGGTTATTCATAACACCTGGTCACTATGTAAGAGGTTTTAATCCAACATTACCTGGTGAGAAGCCATTACCCATTAGTTGGTGGGTAATGGCTTTTAAATGTACATTAACTTAAATTAAAGCAACTGTACATTATTATGTACAGTTATTTCATCTGCTTTGAATTAAGTTAAAGATTTAACTATTTTTAATAAAAATCATTGAATATGATAACTTATTATAAATAAGATTATTGAATGCCATAATAAATAACAAATTAAGATCATGCAAAGTAAAAGTATCAGTTTAATGACGTTATAAAAAGTATAAATTTATGTTATTATTTGTAGGCTGATGGCCTAGAGAAACAGGTATAGGCTGACTAAGTCTTTAACAAATATAATTATGGGTGATCTGTTTCTTTGCCAAAGGTTATGAAGGGTAAGGCTGTAACTAAAACGCCTACATTATTTATATTTGACCTACATTTTATATAAGATACATGATTAGTTCAGGGAAATTATATTTTATTACACATGTACTCATGATTATTTTTGTTGTATTAAAATATATTTTTTAATTAACAACCTTTATATGTAGAATTAAACCCTCCATTCAGTTACACATATGCTGAAAAAGTATGTTGTTAAAAAATATATTTATAAATATTAAATTAGTTATGTAATTTCACTAATTACAGCTGTCTATTTAAATAATTAGGATAGGTAGATATACCTTAAGTAATGTTTATAAAATAAACTCTTGCAACAGGTGGGCCAAAAATAACTTCTCACTTTTTTTAATAAAACATGACAAATTAACTCAAAACTATTTTTTTTAATCTTTAAAATTAAATTTCAATCAAAACATGATTTAATGAAAAAGGTTTTGAAAGTAATATCTTTTAAATGCTGACCACTGAAGCATTCACAAATCTAGGCTCTTTTTAACACACATTACATAGTTAAAATCAGTGTTTCTTCTAGTATTGTTGCTGTTTCAGCTCATATGTTGTTTTTTAGCTGTTCTAAATTTTGTGGCTTATTGACATAAACGTTTTCTTTTTTAAATCTGGAGCTTATAAATCCAGTGACCTTGGAGGCAAATGAAAAACTAAATTTCTCGAAATTATTTGATTTCCAAATTTTGACCTAAGGAATTTTACATTGTGGCTCACCTGGTATGAGCCGTGATCCATCTTGCTGATACCAGCCCTCCTCGGCTTTATCTCCAAGATCCAGAATGAAAAATTCTTCAGTTTTTTTGCCGATATCTATTGCTATTCATTGTCACCAAAACATTTTTTTTTTTCAAAAATATATTGCCAAATGATTGTTTGTTTTGAAACAGCATACCACACCATAATATTTTGTGGCTGTAAAGGATATGGAATAGCTGTACTCCAAAAACAAGCATTTTATTTGTTTATATAAACACGTAGATGGAAATGGGCTTCATCACTCATCCACAAATTAGGTAAAAAGTAATTGTCAGAATCATTGGGGGTTGATAAATTGTCACCAGTATTCCAGGCATAATGGGTAATCGTTCAAATCCATTTTATGGTCTAATTGGATTTTTTAAGAAAATATTTTTAAATCCTTGTGCAATATTTTGCACAATTATGTTCAACTAATGCACAACTTTTTTCTATTCTTTCTTGGAGGATGTATTTTTATATAATGAGTCTTGTTTTTATGTAAGTTTAATCTCAAAGAAAAAAATATTTTAATAATAAAAAAATTTGTAGATTTTTTCATAAGAAGTGATTTTTGGCCCACTCAGAATATAGCGTAAATGCTCTCATACACAAGACTATTTACGTTCTCATGAAAATTAAATTGATAAAAACTTACCTACCAAGGTTTTCTTTAAGGACTCTTTTTTTTAATTTGAATATATTTATGGCAAAGCAATGGATAAATTGGTAATAAACAATATACGAAATAAATACCCAACATTTCAACAGAATTTAATATAAATCATTTTTTATTTAATAAAAAATTCAATTATTACAGGCACATACATTTAAATTAATGATTTTATTTTCTAAAAAGACTTACCTTTTACTTGTAAAACTAGGTTCATTTTTTATTAAACAGCTACATATTTTATGCTAGGTATCATCTAAAATTATAAATGTTATGAGCCGTGGAAAGAGATCTTATTTTAGACCAAAGATGAGTTCTTATTACGTACTTAAAAAGAATAAGTTGCTAAAAAAAGTTTTAGCATCAAAAATTTTCCTTAGAAAGCTATAACTGTTTTAAAATTAAGTTAAAAAAAATGTTTTGCAGAATTTAAAAGCCTAAAGTTAGCTGATTATGTATTCCTTTAATTTTTTTGTTTAATTTATCTGAAATATCCTATAATTGCTGCCTCTTCATCAATTTTGCATATACAATTTAGTTCTTACTCAGAAACAAAAATATGGAGAGTTACAAAAGAAAATTCACCATAGATACAATGTAAACTGAAATTGGCTGGTTAAAACTATCAAAAAATAATAATGTTTAAACCCTTACCAACTTAAAATATAATTTATATTTTCTTCACTCATAAAATTATGTGTTTTAACATTTACAACCTCACTGTACACAAACTAAAAACCCTATGTTAACAGCTGTTAATGGTTCTATTTCAGCTATAGTACCCGTACATAAAAATGTTTTCATGAACATAATATTTATTATTAAAAAAAAAGTAATATCTAATTAAGAAAATATTCCTAATTAAATTAAAATCAGAAGATGTGGAATCATCTTCTGATATTAAGGGTATCTTCTGATAATAAAGAGGGTAATTATTTTACAAAAGTATCTTTACTTTGCTCATAAGAAATCGATTGTAGAACATTAGGTTCCTTTTATAAAACAGACAGGTTACTTCACTTAAAATTAATTTTTACACTCTCTAACCTTTAAGATGTGAACTAATGTTCACTTTTTGGATATTGTTTCTTGCAAAGAACAAAAAAATTTGAAAAAATTAAAACTTGTTTTAGTTATATGTAAAATGTATAAAGATAATGTCCTTTTCCTGTGGCACATCACAAATGAATTGCTTCCAAATCTTATCATCTTTCCTCAATAAATTTAAGTTGTTATACATCTCTTTATGAATTTCAATATATAAATAAATCTTTTATCCTGATCAGTATGTAATACATTATATAGATCATGTTATAAGATATAATGACAAATTATAAGTTAAAAAAAAAGATGTAATTACAGTTTGTAGTAATTATTTAAATAGAAACACATGAAATAATGTTAGACACATTAAATATAAAATTATAAAAAATAATTCAAATTTCAGAAGCTACTATTGAAAAATATTTTTGGCACATATTTTGTGTTTAAAGAGGATGTAGATACATTGTTTTTTTTAAATATTGCTTAAGAGTAAAAAATCACAGAGTAATATTGAAAAGAAAATTTTTTAATTATATTTTAAATAAATAAGCTTAAATTTTTTATTTTCCAAATAGTTTGGTAATTTATTAAAAATGGCAATGAAAGCATAGTAAGACCCTTTTCTCATTAGCCAACGTATTGAGTTATATGATCAATCATTATTATATTTTTTACTTGCAGTAAGTAATATTGGTTATTGCATGTTAACTATGTGATTTCATTTTCTCAAGGAGGGTTGAGATCATATCTTTGTGTAATTTTCTGATGATTTTGAAAGGTTGATACTGTTATGCAATACTTATATGCATGTCCTTTATATCAGTGAATGTGCATTCAGTCTATATGATTTAGTTTTTAATGCAGTCACTGCAGTGTAATCTGCATAGGCCAGGGTCGTTATCATAACCTTGTATATTTTATTTAGGTTTTGAAAACCACAGTAACCTTCTTTCCTAAAAATTGATTTTTTAAAAGTGTTAAACAATTATTATATAGGTGCAAAACTATTATTTTTTTTAAATGCATGTAAATTTTACTCTCAGCATATACAGATCATAATCTCAACACATTAGAAACATAAAAAATTTATATACATACTAAATTTGACAAAAAAATAATTATGAAATGGGACAAACAACATAGATTTAATCTAATTTAGTATTCAACTTTTACTAACAAAAATTTCCCGAACGTTTCAGGACAAGCACAACAGTGCCATCTGCAATTCTCCTAAGAAAGGAGCTGTAGAGTATCTTTGAAAACATCTTCTGGAGGTGTAGTAGTACTACAGAACCATAAAGTCTTTCTTTTTTAAAAATTATAAGCATTATTAGAGGAAAACTATGGGAATATAAATATATTTATTTTATCATTACCTAAGCTAATTACTAAAATTTTTTGTAATGTATTTATTGTTATTTTACAGTTGCATAGCCTGCTGGTATTAAAATGGTGTCAATGAAAGAGAATATTCAATGTGTTTTTTGGTATCACAAAACAGTCATCAGTAAGTGTACTGGATATTCAGAATTAAGTATAAACAGTATCTGCCAGAGCTTGCAAAAGCATCAAAGAATGGTATTTAAAGTTTGTAAAGACCAGGATATTTTTCTTACCTTGAAAATTATAACATAGTAATGTCATAATTATTGAAAGGATAAACGTAGAAAGTATAAGAATGCTAGTGTTGAAGACGTTTAAAAATCATAATAGAAGAATATACACATGGAAAAAGCCTGTTAATACTGCAAGGTATCATATAGATTATATCATGATTAAGCAAAGATTTAGAAATCAACTGCAAAGCTTACCCTGGAGCAGATATTGATAGCGACTATCAAATGTAGATTGAATTGATAAAATGTAGATTGGGATTTAAAATCCTGAAGAAAAGTTGTCAGATGAATCAGTGGAATTTAGAGCAGCTTGAGGAAGAGGAGGTAAAGAAGATTTTTGAGAGGACATTGCAAGAGGTCTGAGTAATAAAGATAAGGTAAAAAATGTAGAAGAAGAATAGGAGAATGTTAAAAAGGAAATTCTTAAATCAGCAGAAGTGAACTTCGGTAGAACAAAGAGAACTGGTAGAAAACCTTGGATGTTAGAGAATATGTTGCAGCTGATGGATGAACGTACAAAATATAAGAGTGCTAGTGATGAAGAAAGTAAAAGAAACTATCAACAGTTAAGAAATACTATAAACAGGAAGTGCAAACTAGTGAATGAAGAGTGGATTAAAGAAAAGTGTTCAGAAGTGGAAAGAGAAATGATCATTGGTAAAATAGAGGAGCATACAGGAAAGTTAAGGAAAATTATGTAGTACATAAATTAAAATCTAATAATGCGTTAAACAAAGATGGTACACCGATTTATAATACAAATAGAAAGATCAATAGGTGGGTGGAATATATTAAAGAGTTATATGGAGAAAATGAATCAGAAAATGGTGTTATAGACAAAGAAGAGGAAGTCAAAGAGAATGAAAGTGGAGAAACAATACTGAGATCTGAATTTAAGAGAGCATTAAAAGATTTGAATGGCAAAAAGGCTCCTGGAATAAACGGAATACCTGCAGAATTACTGTACAGTGCAGGTGAGGGAGCGATAGATTATACAAACTGGTGTGTAATATTTACGAAAAAGGGGATGTCATTCAGACTTTAAAAAGAGTGTTATAGTCGTGATACCAAAGAAATCAGGAGCAAATATATGTGAAGAATACAGAAAAATTAGCTTAATTAGTCCTGTATCAAAAATCTTAACTAGAATTCTGTACAGAAGAATTGAGAGGAGAGTGGAAGAAGTGTTAGGAGAAGACCAATTTGGTTTGAGGAAAGTATAGGGACAAGGGAAGCAATTTTAGCGCTCAGATTGATAGTAGAAGGAAGATTAAGGAAAAACTAAAACAAATCATATATAGACTTAGAAAACACATTTGATATTGTAGACTGGAATAACCTAGACATTGGAAACTTATGTTTATCTGTTAAAAAAAAATTCAGCCAAATTTTCCAACAAAATAGTGCATCTCCAAAGGTGCACCATCAATAGGATTTAGATGTTCATCAGTTTTTGAATGTTACATTTCCAAGCAGGTGGCTGTGAGAGATGATCGAATGTCCTACCACAATCACTAGATATCTCTTCCTTGATTTTTTCTTATAGGGATATGTTAGGGACAAGTTTATTCAATGCAATTTGCAGATGTTCCAAATCTGATGGGAAGAATAATAAATGTTTTTGCTACAGTAATTTAAAACATGTTGAAGAACACACTGATAGAGATTGATTCTTGAAAAAGAAAATTGAAAAAATTTCTTGAGTTACATTGCAAAAAAAAAATTTTGATTCCATATAATTTTCTTGTAATAGTTATTTGTAATTAGGAAAAGACTCTATGCTCACTCCATGTATTTTTAAAAAGGAAAACTGAAATATTTTCCTTACAATTAAGTATTGTGGTGAAATGCCCTTACATTACAGCAACATAAAAAATAATAGAATGAAGAATGATTTAAAGCAAAATATTGTTATCCAAGGTACAAGTACAGAAAAATTATACAGATTAACAGAAACAAAAATAATAGTTTTACAGTTTTAATTTAAATATCTATTTACACAATAAAATGTTCTCTGTATATAAATTTGTTTGGTATTGAATCATCAATGGAATTGTTAGGGATATTTACCAATAGGTATCAAAATTATATTAGCAGAGTTCACAGTACCAATTTCATAATGTCACATTGAGTTCACAAAAGAGTAAGTTGCATTTGATACAATTAATTTACCATTTTTTCTCTTATAAAATGTATCTTAGAAGGTAAGACCAATCACTAAGAAGGCAGATATACTCATGAGAAAAGGTTCAGCTGAAATAAAGTGTTCTAGTGATTAAGTGATAATTATCATTATAATGTACACATCCACCCTGAATTAACACTAAACATTTTACTAGAATTAACCTTTATAAATTTTCTTCAGGTAAAACTTTTACTTAGGAATTAGTTCTTTGACAAATAGATGGACTTCAGTTGATGTTGAATGTTACTTAAATTCATAACAATAAATTTTGGTATAAAAATATACGTCCAAATTTCTCAATTTGAATTTCCAAAGGTGGAACTTAATTGATGGTGATAATTTTCATTAAAAAAATGTAACTCAGTTACGTTGAATCTTTTTTTTGATATCATAAATTGTCTTGTAGTGTACGCATTCAGTAATGTAGTAATTTTTATAGTTTTGTAATAAGAAATAAATGCTGCAGCCATACAATGTACTCAGAACAACTGTTTTCATTGACAGATTACTTGATAATTAAAATAATTACTTTCAAGTGGTTTATGTAATCATATAAAGTGGTTATTTTTTGTTCTATAATTTTTTGAAAATATAAACTTTTGAAAAAACAAACTGAACAAATTTTATAATAAATGTTCTTAAAAAACTTAATTCAAAATGTTTTCAGTAACTTTGTAACTGACTCTTGACAAAAAGAAAAACATTAAAAAAAATTTCCAATATCATATTAACTATTGGAAAATTTCCCAAACAGTATTCCTAATTGGGACTTAAAGTGTACTAATTCTGAAGTACTAACACAATTATAATCTACTGAAGAACTTTTTAAGTTCATGCAAGCTAGCTAATTCAAAACTTAAGTCACCGGATATTAAATCGAGTATGGTATCGTTTAATGCTTATCGATACCAAAGAAGTTCGATGTTAACTTTTTTTGTAATATGTCATTCTGTATCCCAACCTAAGTTCGGGTTATTGAATTGGTGTGAAAGTCATTTTCATAACGTGAAATGCACTGCGTGAATATGATACGTTTAAGGCGAACTAAAATCGTGATTAAACCCAAGAGATAAGTGACTACCAATTGGAGTTGTTCGTACAGAGGTCGTGGATTCCGTAATGCATGACGTATACCTCGCCCTTCGCAACTAACCTGTCGGTAACGGCTTAACCACAGTATTGCTTAACAGTTCAGTCTACTAGTGAAAGTGGACGAGCGAGTTTGCTGGTGTTATATTAGCCTACATTAGTTTACTCCCGGCTGCATCTCTTGGAGAAGTACTTTCAATTATGTCGGAAAAGTAAGTTTATGTATACTTTTTAACTGGATCATACAGGTTGTTACGCTGACGCTCTTTATCGTTTGTTATTTGTCGAGAAGTTTATTTAGTTGTATTTTTTAAAGTACTTCAATAAATTTCATTAACTAACATAAATAGTTAATGAAGGGCAGAATTAGCCATGTGAAGGGCAAGAGGTTCACTGTAAATTGAATAAACTTTTATTCTGTATATACACAAAAGGTTGTTGTGTTCTTTGTTTTAATCAAAACCTACGGTTTTCATTTTTTGTTAAATTTGTAGGGACAAGTGAACTAGGTTTTAGTTTTATTCAATATTTGCAGATCAAATTAGAACTTTTTGAAATTATCAGATAATTATCTGATACTAGGGTATCAGAGTATATTACTTACCAACCTACTTTATGTCTCTTCCTCATCTGTTCATCTTTAGAGCTCTTCATTTTGTACTTTAATTATTAAATCCATTTTGATACTAGCTGACTTATTTTTACAGCTCTCATGCCTTGTGCCATTGTGCTTTTAATTTCATGTAGTATTATTACCTAAATAACAATTCTCCCATTTCTGGCAAGTTATATTCTCCGATTTAAATATTTAATTCCTCATTTCTCTGGTTTTTTTGTAATATTTCAGAATCTTTGATTTATTCATATTTATTTTTTAATGAATATCATTCCTAGCAATAAATCCATGACATTCAAACATCTTTATCTTTACTCCTCGGATTGTTACTCCATTCTCAAACCTTCCTTCAAATGTAAACATTACTTCATTTTCTCCTTTCTGAATCAGAGCTCACCATATCTTGTACTCTTATTATTTATACCTGATTCTTGTATAGATTGCATGTTTTCTTTTCTCAAATTTCAGAGCAATTTTTCTTAAAATCTTGTTAAACATTTTATTCCATAGGTACCAGTTATTACTATAAAAACCTTTCCAGTGGATTCATTCAAACATTGAAAAAAAGATAGCCAGTGTGCAGATTTTATTGGTTATACTACTATCATTTCTAGTCTGCACATTTTTTTGACTGACTGACTGACTTATCACACTAGTCTGCATATTCATGTCATATTAGCTTCAATAAGTGAAAATTTAAGTCACAGTAAAAGTATTGGTAGTATAACAAATAAGTTCTTCCAGTTTTTGGATTGTGCCAAGAATTCTTAAAGAACTACCATTAGTGTAGAAGTATATGCATTTTAAAAACTCAACAAAGTTAAATATTTGATAGACTTAATATATTTTCAGTGGTATGTAATGAAAACTGTAGTGAGACAATTTTTTATCTAATTTGTTTTTTCTATTTTAGATTCAAATTTTGTTTAGTTACTATTAAGTTTTAAAGATTTTCTGAATATATTTTCAATGTAGTTTGTTAAAATTTTTATTTAAAAAATGCATATTTATTGCATAAAAGACTTATTTATTGCAGTTTAAGAGGTGGATTACAGACCTATATTTGGTTATTTATAATTTAGTTAATTATTTTATCATTATAGGTATTAAAGATCTAGAACGATAACATTATAATTAAATTTAGCATCAATATGTTAAATTTAATATGTTATACCTAACAATTTAGTTAAGCTGAACTACCAATGTACAATAAAGCAATCTGTAAAATATGAAATAATATCATAGTAGATGTGATTATTTAATAGTAAGGTGTAAAATACTTAACAAAATTTTGTAAAAAGAGCATTCTTGCTATTTTCATTCTAGCTTTTTTTAATCTTTTTAAGCTAAAAAAAGTTTACTTTTCATCATATTTAATGATGGACCCTAAGAACGAGGCGATAAACATAATTCTTTCATGCCTACAGGAGATTGGGCTTCAGTTTTTGCTAGAGAAGACCCAAGTGGTCATAGTCTTGGGTAGGCGTAAGCTGATTTGGTTATGCCAAATAGTTTACTTTTAGATGGATATCCTGTTTCTTTTCATTGAATATATTTATTGAAAATTTTATATCTACATTAAAGTAAATCATATTTTACTCATGTTTGTTAAATGCATGTGTAAAAACAGAAGTATGTTTTGAATGTATATATATATATATATATATATTATACTAATTATAATATCATTTTATGTATAATATGTAATTTATTAATTTGAAATTTAAATTTTTGTAATGACACATCAAACCACACCAAACTGAATAATGAAACATTTTTGAAGAATATACTTCAGAACATCATTTTAGCAACCATCTTCGGTGACTGGTACTGCTGTTTTCACACTGGTATCAGCCGATGTTATTGCTGGTAGCTGTTTTAAATTAGGCAAACATGTTAAAAATGTATTTGATTTAAAATGTATCTGTTTATTTAGTATATTCCCCACTGGGCTGGTCTAGCAGTTAACTCGTCGTTGCAAATCAGTTGTTTAACAGCTGATTTTCAAATTTGAATGTTCTGAGATTCAAATTCTGGTAAAAATTAGTTGCTTTTATATGGATTTTAATATTAGGTAGTGGATATCAGTGTACTTTGGTGGTTGTGGTTCAGTTAACCAGGAATGGTTGGCCTGAGTCTATAAGAGTATACCTCATTTATATGTCATACATATCATCTTCATCACATTGGGTCATGGGGGGAGGGCCTTGGTTACTGTTTATTAGTTAAACAGATTGCAATGTACATTAGGAAAATAATAAAATTTAGTATTTTTCTGTGTGTTTTGTATATCTAACTTGGAAAAAACCTGGCAGCAGTAACGCCGGCTGATGCTAGTGAGAAAACAAGTGCATCATTTTATTGAGCATGAATTCGAAATATGGTTGAAAGCATTTTGAATTTAGCATTTTAAAATAGTTTTGTTTCGTAATTTGGTTAAGTGTGTTATTACAGAATCATAATTTTCAAATTAATGTCATCATTGACTGTCATGGGCAAGAATACCAGGTTGTCCAGGCTAAAGGTACCCAAAAGTAATGTCCACATGACACATATTCAGAAAAACAAGTCGTAATCTCTTAAACGTAGGCTAAGTCGACAGGAAATATCTCCAAGATTTGTTCTATGTACTCCCAAGGTCAGCAGAATATCACGTGCAGGCAAGCCGATTCACAATGCAATTTAGTCAGTCTAGATGTGGATCCCACAAGAGAAGGTTAAGTGCGTGCTTTGGTTAGCGAAGTTTCAATCAATTAACGCGTGTTCAGCGGCATGTACGAACTGAGTTGAGAATATTGATCCATATACATCCAAATCTATTCGTAATAATTGAAGTGTCCACACATGGTTCCCTTCGCTGCAGGAACCGATCGCACACGAACACGTGTGTCCGCGGTGTCTTCCTCCCCACAGTAATCGCAATCCGCTGAGGGTCTCGGCGTCCGCGCGCATAAGTATGTGTGCCTTGAAACATCTGTGACCGGTAAGGAAATGGGTTAACTCGTACCCTAGTTCCCCGTACTTTCGGCACAGTCATCTCTGGAAGTTCGGGATCAGTCTGTAGGTCCATCTGCCTTCGTCGACTGATCCCATCTGTCCTGCTATTTGCGGACAAGCGAAGTCCGAGCGTCCACCCTGTACATCGCCCTCTTTCGAACGAGGAGATCCAGGGGCGCAAGTTCGGCCACTATAACGCCGGCATCGTCTGAGATACTCCTGTACCCACAGCATACCCGAAGGGAGACATCCCTGTGCACCTTGCTAAGAATTGCACGGGTTCTCCCCCTCTGCAGCGCGATGGACCAGACTGGGGCTTCATACAATACTTTCGAGAGCGCCACCTGAGACAAGTCCCTTCGATGTGCCGGGACCCCCCTATGTTGGCCATTTTCCGACCGATCTTAGCAGCCGTTTTTCGGCTTGACCGAGACTTCTACGTGACTGAAACGTAGCATTTTTATTTATCCACACCCGTAGGTATTTCACTGCAGGATAGGGTGGACTACTGTGGTACCTACCCTAAATAAAATTGGGGTCAGCTTACGCCTACCCGAGACTACGACTATTTGGGTCTTCTCCGGCGAAAGCCGAAGCCCAGTCTCCTGCAGGCGCGAAAAAATTATGTTTATCGCCTCGTTCTCAGGGTCCATCACCGCCCGTTCCGACTTTGCTGTCACCACGAGTGCCAAGTCGTCGACAAACTCGGTAAGGGCTACCCCAACGGGAAGCGTGGCGGAAAGGACTTCATCATACGCGATATTCCACAGTGTTGGCTCCAAGACTGAAACCTGTTCAACACCACAACTCAACCTGATCCGTACCTCTCCCTCATCTGATCGTTACTGACGCCATGACTCTTCAGTGCCCGGAATATCGTGTCCCACGGTATACTGTTAAACACGTTTTTTACATCAAACAGGATTACCGCCGGAATCAAAGCGTACGCCTTTGAGCCCGAACGTTGATCATGACTAGATATGGCATCTACTGTTCATTTTCCCTTACGGAACCCAAGTTGGAAGTCGCTAAGACCGCCAATTACCTCCAGCTCTTGGTTGAACCTATTAACCAGCACCCTCTCCAAAAGCTTACTCACGTGGCATCGGCCTAAAGGATGCTGGTTCGCTATCATGCCTCCCCTCCTTCCTGACTTCCACAAGCCGGGCGGATTTCTAGAAGTCTGGAAACCATTCCCGGGTGATGATGGCATAGTTGAATGCATCAACCATGCACCATGAAGTTAGTTTTACAACAAGCTCTACCACCTCCCGGGGCACGCCGTCCAAGCTCTTAGTGCACTTTATATTACAACTGGCCACTACAAGGTCTTTGTGATGACAAGTGGGATGTCAGTGGCAGCTATTTCCTCGCGGTTCGTATCAGCCCATCTAGGAAAGAGAGCATCCACACAACTCAATAGAGTAGCCCTGTTGAGAACGGGAAAACGCCTTCCAAATTTTCTGGTAACAATTTTGTAACCATCTCCCCAGAAATCCTCGTCGAGGGCATCACAGAGTCCCCTCAACTTCTCCTGTTTGGTACCCAAGATCTTGTACTTTTGAGCTCATCTCGCCAATAAGTATAGAGTTCGATATCATCCCTCCTACTGGCTCTCTATAGTCTTCGCCTGGCGTTCATGCAAGCTCAGCTTAATGTATTGACCTTGGCAGTCCACCAATAGGGATGTTTCCTATGGTCAGTTTTGTGACCACTCGGTTGAGTTTCCTTGAAGGTGACTCTTCAAGATCAAGGAAACTTGATCTTCTAGGATTACACAGGTAACCTTTGTGATGTAAGCTCGTCAACTGAAGTCATATTATTCTTGAACTTTAATCAAAGGAAATAATCAAGTGTAATTACTGATATAGAAATAGATGTGTCATTTATACGTATATTGTAATTTGAGTAATATTTCTTAAAAATAAACATTTCATTAAAACTACTGATATTACTTCTCTGGATCTCCTCAGATGCATAGAATTACGTTGGTGTTATTATAATTATTTTATAATAGTATTCATATATTGGTGTTATTACCTTTTCTATTGGAAAGTTTTTGGTGTAATCTTTTATGAATTAACTAATAATTCAACCCCTATTGAATTATTGATTAAAAGAGTCGATAAATATCTAATATGAACTGAATGATTAATGTGTGTTATAAACATGTAAGTCAGCGGAGTATAACATACATTAGATTCAAGGTGACCTTGTCAGTAGTTCAT
Source organism: Lycorma delicatula (assembly GCF_047948215.1). Lineage (NCBI taxonomy): Eukaryota > Metazoa > Arthropoda > Insecta > Hemiptera > Fulgoridae > Lycorma > Lycorma delicatula. The sequence continues at coordinate 84,905,686 of NC_134456.1, read as the reverse complement.
CAGTGAGAGGGAGGTCATGATATTATTTAATTTTTATCTCTAATAACTGAATCTGTTAGATTACTGACATTGTATATTTTATTTAATAATTTATTTAAATACATTATTGAATGATATTGAAACTGTATTTATTGGTTATTTTCTTTGTTATTCATTTTTTTTAAAAGTATTTATTTGTTAGTTATAACTGCCACTACGGCCACCTCTGTGGAATGTTAATATTTCTGGCTTTCATGTAAAAAGTCCTGTGATTGAATATTGTTTAGATTTTGACTTTTTCACACCCAAAAATTAATTTCTCATCCAATTATAAAAAGTTACTGACTCTGTTATTCAGTATTAATTAAAAATAATAGTATAATATAGCTTGAAAGTTATGATTAGTGTATTTTACATCATTTTGTTTGAGTTGTGCATTAATTAATTAATTTAAGTTATACAAGTTACGAAACTCAAAGATGTTCTTAATTGAATCTAAATATTTTTCATACTAAAAATGTAGATATTTGAGGAAAAGTAATTTTTTGTACTAAATCTTTGTTACTTTATTGCAAGTTATTTTATTCTTCTGATGTTTCTGGGTTTGAGGTGAATTAATTATTTTGAGGGTAAATAAGAAAGTAGTCATCTCTTATTAATTTAATTACCTTGTTTTTTATGCGGTTCTAAAGTTTAAAAAAGCAAATCTTATTACCCTGACAAGTTTCCTAGAGCACATCTCCTAGGGCACATTGTTTATTGAGTTTTTCAGTAAGTTAACAATACAAGCTATATCAGATGAATTATTGTTTGTGAGAAAATTTTAGTTTTCTAAATTTTCTATTTTTAAATATTGAAACTGCATTTTTAATCGATGCTGGTTGTACTATCATTATTACAGTAATTGTTAATTTTTTATTTTAGCAATTGCAGGATTATCTCTGATTACCAGTTTGTTTTTTATTTTTTTAAGATGAGAGTAAGATGAATTTGTTGTACTGAGTAAAAAATAACATTTTCTACAATACCTAACCAATATTTAAACATAGAACCTTCCAAAATAAAGTTTCTTATAAAAGAAATGACAGTATTAGTATGTTCAGCTGCACCAAATTTATTTTTGGATTCACATGCTGAAATCCTGCATATGTCGTGATCAATAACCTTAATAATCATAATAAAAAACATAAAAGGTATTTTTATTACTGTTAGAATAAAGTATATTTTACATATAATTTATTCTTTTTTTTCTTTGTCTGTATACTCAGAAAACCAATGTCTCCCCTCACCATTGACATACATACATACACATGCCTGTGCACATGTTCTGACACTAGACTGCAAACTCCTTTTATAAAATTTAAATAATTATCAATGATCACTTATTGTGAGTGTGTATGTGTGCATGTATGTTTGTATGGTGATTAATATTATCTGCCCAATTATTTTTATTTTTAAAACAAAACGTGACTAATTATATCATTTTAAAAATTGTTAGCTTAATTGTGAGTAACAAATAATTTTCCTTATCACAAAATAAAAATTGCATTCTTTTGTAGACTTCCTTAGGTGTTAACATTTTTGAAAAGTTAACTTTGTCGTAATTGGAAAAAATCATTTTATCCAAAATTACTGTTTCTCTTTGATGTTTTCAGCATAACTTTTGTGTGCCGTGTTTTTATCGATGAAGGTTAGCAGTGAAAATTATTTATAAATGTTTGAAAAGCAAACTCAACCAAATTATATGATACAATGTTTTTAATAAGTTATTTCAAAATTGTTTTTTGTTACTTCAATGACTGATCAGCACCTGTCATAATTATCTTTGCTTACATTTTAGAATTTTCTGTGTTTTTATCCTTACTTACATTATTTATTATTATTTTTTACATTACGTTTTTATTATTACTTACATTTTTCTTTTTATTCATTTTTCCACCCAAATTCTGATGCCATTTTTTCATGTAAACCATACTTGCCTCATAACTATCAGCTAACTTTATTTATGAGTTGTTTTTGACTATATGGTAAGTTTTTAAAATTCCTTCCACATACAATAAGAAAAGAATTAATTTATAAAAGAAGCTATTCTAGTTTTAATTCTGATAATACTTATTTTATTTTACAAGTATATGTTAAAATATAAATTGTTTACTTTTTTTTTAAATAAGTTTTTTGTATTTTATAATATTTCATCATTTATTTGCATTATTGTCATTTAACTATATGTCAAATTTATTATGTAACTAGTGCTGCAGTTTTCAGAATACTGAAGTAACTTTTTTCATAAGGGTATTTAGAGGTGAACTAGTATCATCTATTCTTAACCTATGTAAATAAAACCAGTTTATTATCTATATCAGCGAAATGTTCAGTCTGTTTATTGAAATGGGTTTCTAAGTGGCTTTAAAAACATATTTTTTAGACATTTTAAAAAATAGAAAAATTTTGTTTGTAAAAGTATTTTTTAAATTTATTGAATAATTTTTAAATAGCTAAAGTTATTGTTAAATTTCACTCTCTATAAAAAATTATGGTGCGTGTGTTTGTTTGTTTGCTTGTTTTACGTCCTCATTTTTACTTCTGTGTATGAAATAAAGGAAGTTCTGTAATCGCGAAAAATTTCGGTTTTCAGATTTCAACGGAAATATCCATTTTGACTAGTTTCGGTGTGAATAGTTTGTACGTATGTATCTCGGATTACTCAAAAACGATTAGCCATAGGATGTTGAAATTTTGGATTTAGCACTGTTGTAACATCTAGTTGTGTACTTCCTATTTTGATTTCAATCGACTGGACCAAAAGTGTCCAAAAAAACCCAAAATCCAATTTTTTTGGATTTTGGACTTTTTCTTAACTGCAGTAATCAGCCTTCATTGAGAGCTTTTCAACGGTATATCATAATTGGTATTTATTTTCATTGGTTCCAGAGTTATAGCCAAATAAAATTTTAATTAATGAAATATTTGGTCTTACAAGGGGAAGGCACATCGGTTCGAATCAGATTTCATCTCCTTTTTGTAGTTTTTTTTTTAATTTAAATATATTGATTTATTAATAATAAATTTAAATATTTATTAAAAACTTTTTGTAAATAATAATTCAGTAATAACAATAAAAAGAAAAAAATATGAAAAAAATCAGAAGTTATTAGCGAAATAAAATTTTATGTACTTTTAATTTAAAAAAAAAATATCTATTTGTAATTTAATAGGCGTACAAGGAAGTCATGTGGTGTATACAGTAGATTTTTATTTTAGCTGCTATTGGCGCAGAGCAAACCAATGTATGCAGCTGGTCGGCTGCATAAATCTCCCGCCACGACTCTCTCCCGCTAGAAACAGGCCGATGTCAATTCATTTCAGATTATTTAATTTCATTTCTATGCGTAGATTTGCTTTTATTTGTATTTTTTATTTATTTATTATAATTATTATTTATTAATTTAATTTATTTTATTTCATAATAAAAGAAAGGGATTTCGTTAATATATAGCAGTAAAAAAAATATTTTTTTATTTAACGGAGAGATTCATTTTTGCGCAGCCACCCGGTGCATCTCACGGTCCGCCCTGCACCAATCACGTTGTCCGCTCTGCGCCAATAACAGCTGCTGGACTGGAAACTAAACACGACCTCAAACGAACACGCTTAAGACTAAACGAACAAGACGGCGTCCCTAAGCCAACATCCTATTATCAATATTGCTAGCGTTAAACATTATATTTCTATTAAAAACTATTAAATTTCCATATATACTCGCTTCTTAGCCTATTTTAAGTATAAAATCACCAAAGTGTTCAGAAAAATATCCCCTACACACTAATATTTCTTTTCTTAAAATTGTTCTATAACTTAATATTGTCACAAATATGAGGATACGAACGCATTGAGGGTCCAGGGGCAGAGCCTGATGGGCTAGTTTTAATTAAAATAAGAATTATATAATTATTAAAATTAGAGAATAATGTTTATGCAATAACACATTTTGTTAACAAGAATTTTCTTATTAATTAGTGAAATTTATAAAAGGAACCTTAGCTTCTTAAATGTATAATTATTTTTTTAAATTACTGTATTAGTTTTTTCTCTTATTTACTGGTGTGTTTGGTTTTTTAAAAGTCATTATCAGGATGTACTACCAGGTACCCTAATAGCTTTTGTTTTAATTTTTTTTTAGCTAATCTTCTAGTTTTAGTTTCCTTACAATTATCAGAAAACACAGTTTGTTGGGTATTTGATATCTTATTTCTGATCAAATTAGGGTTTTTTTTTATTGTTAATCCATTAACTCCTAAAAATGTATGGTATTCAAATTCAATAAGGATTCAGTTAGATCTAAGCTTCAAGAGAACCAGCATATATAAAAGCTTCGCTGAATGTGATTAAGGTTTCATTGTTGCATGTCAAAATCATCATATATTTGGATAATAATCTAGAGTATAGATAATTCTAATTACATAAGTTTTCTTTTACCTAATAATTGTACTCATTTAAATTGTTATTTTGAATTTTTGTTAGTTAAACTTTTAGGTCTTATTGGTTGGTTTATGACCTGAAAGGTCACTCACTACTTCTAGCTTGGGGATTTTTCAGTCAATTGATTTCATTTTATTAAATTGTATGTTCTAAAAAGCTGCATTAATCTTGTGAATTTTTGGCGACAACAAAAGTACAAGAGTCAAGATTTGATTTTACAATTTCTGTAGGACATAATTTTTTGGTCACCAGAATAACTGATATAATTTCTAATTAAATTATTGCCCTTATAAGAACTAAGTTTAAGTTTTTGTTCATTTTATTGTCAATTTACATAATTTTATATTCCTTGAAAATATCTTCTTATAAATTTATAAGTAATAAATTTTTTTCATTTTTGAAAATACATCATGCCTTTTTATATTGATATATCAGCTTAATAAATAAGTGAAAATTTAAGTCATGGTAGATGTTAATTTTTTAATTAACATTATTCTTTGAGTGCTAAAACTTAAATTTGACTTCTTTATTTTAATCTTTAGTTTTCCACTAATTTTGTTATTATTTCTTTCATACCTTGTATCAGATGTCCAACGTGTTGTATAAATAAATATTATTATTTGATGTAATCGTATTTTATAATTTGTTAAATTGTTATATGTAGCTTGGTAGTAATTTTTTACATTTAAAGTTAACTCTTTTGCTTGCTTTTTTACAGGGCAGATATTGCACTTATTGGTCTGGCTGTTATGGGCCAGAACCTTATTTTAAACATGAATGACCATGGGTTTGTCGTTTGTGCATTTAATCGTTCGGTTGAAAAAGTAGATTCTTTTCTTAAGAATGAAGCTAAAGGTACAAAAGTTATCGGTGCTAAATCGTTGGAAGAAATGGTTAAAACTCTCAAGAAACCAAGGAGAGTTATGATGCTTGTAAAAGGTATATTAATAGTTATTTTATGCAGTTTACTTAAGATTACTAATAATAATTTTATCTGTTTGCATTAAGCGTATAAGAAATTATTAATGATATTTCTGAGGATTAATTATTTTATCAGTCGTTATCAGATCATGATGATAACGTAAAGATACCGTACATGATAAAGTTTTTTTTACATCTCATAACAATCAGTATTATTAGAATAAATAATTCTTTTGATTTTATTTTTGTATTTCGTTCTCTTTCTTTCTATACCTTTTTAACACATTTTGTTTGTTTTATTATTATAAAAGAATAAAAATACTTACTACAGTTAAATGTATTTTTTTTTTTTTTTTTACTAATACTTAATATATTGTTAAAACATTTCTTTATCATAACCTCAACAAAAAAAATTACTATGTTCACCACTTTAATATAAATTTTAAACTCATTTCTATTAAATCTGCATATTGGTCATTCATTGATTTAATTGTCTAAAGAGAATACTGTTGTTGCATATTGTTTGGCCCTAATTACCTTCTTTAGGCAGTGGTGTGAGGACATGTGTTGTCATGAAGGAGAATTACTCTGGACAACAGTTTCCTGTGTCATCAATTTTGGATCGCACGTCTCAGTTTGGTGAGCGTTTTGCAGTACACGTCAGCTGTAATTGTTGATCCTTTTTCTGTGAAATCAATCAAAACGGTAACCAACATTTTTTGACCCGAGTACAGAGGTTGCTTAAACCGTTTCAGTTTTGTAGAACTTGAATGGTGCCACTGCATTGACTGTTGTTTCGATTCTGCGTTGGTGTAGGATATCCACGTCTCATCGCCCATAACAGTGTGTGAAAATAAACCTCTCTATCTTGTCGATAGTGATCCAAAAACGCTCGTCTACTGCACATTCTTTACTTTTTGTGTTCGTTGGTGAGCATTTTCAGTATCCACCTAATTTGTGATACCCGAGCTTTTCTGTGACAATCGTGTAGATAGAGGTGCATCCAACATGCGAAATTCATCAGCCAGAACACTAATTGTCAATCGTCGATCATATCGCAGTTTTCAGTTCACTTCAACAATTTTGTCAGAATACTGGTCTTGCCACTCTGCTCTTCATCATGCACATTTGTACAGCCATTTTTAAAGTCTCAACACCATTGTTTAACGTTTCCTTCACTCATTACTGCAGATCCATACACTAGGCACAACTCCCAGTGAATTTCAGCAGCTGAAGATCCTTTTGTGCACAAAAACTGAATCACAGTGGGCACTTCTTAATTGGCGGGAGAAATGATTGTTGCAGCACTTCGATCTGCATTCACTGGCAGGCAAACGACTACTGTTTCAAAACAACTGCAGTGGCTATGCAAATAGCTGATAGATGGACCTAAATGCAACTTGTATAAATGGACTGTGTTCAGACCTGCTAATATTTAAATATAAGCCGATGGCTCTTACTTTATGAATATGCCTTGTATATGATTGTGTTTTTCCAACCTCCAATGGGCTGTAAAAAAATTGACATAACAAAATGATTGTATTACCAAAAGTTGAGTAGTTTCTACCTTATTTTTCTACATAATCACCAAAACGATTGAGGGATTTGTCATATTGTGACACCAGCTTTCTGATGCCCTTTTCAAAGAAGTTTGCTGCCAGTGAGGTAAGGTCTTGACAGCTTCCTGATGTTCTTTGTTGGTGGCAAAGTGTTGTCTGCCTAACCATGCCTTCAATTCTTGAAAGAGGTCAAAGTCGCTAGCTGCTAGGTCTGGGGTATAAAGTGGATGGTCAAAAACTTCCAAGTTGAATTGTTTGAGAAAGTCATGTGTCATGTTAGTACAGTGCGGTCATGCATTGTCATGACCACTCTGGACGAGAGCAAGCCTCTTCATTTGTTCTGGTTCACTCTGTGGAAGCGACATAAAGATAACAATAAACTTCCTTTGTTATTGTTGTCCTTTGTTCCATTAAAGTCCACCAAGAAGACACCTTTATGATATCAAAAACTGTAGCCATTGTTTTCCTGTTACTCATTATCTGTTTGAACTTTTTCGGCTTGTTTGGAGAAAAAGTATGCATTCACTGTGTAGACAGTTCTTTGGTTTCTGGATTGTCATACGGAATCCAAGTCTCATCACCAGTAATGATATACTTTAAAAACTCTTTCCCCTCATTATTGTAATGCGTGAGAAACGTTAAGGCTGACACCATTCGCTACATTTTGTGATTGTCAATCAGCATTTTTGGGAGCCAATGTGCACACAGCTTCCAGTATCCTAGATCTTTAGTCACCATTGTGTACAGAGAAGAACTTGAAATTTCTGGGATTTCTGCAGAAAGTTCACTTATTGTAATGTAAATCTCTGTTTGTCACAGACAAAATCATCAGCACTCTCAACCAGGCCTACAGTAGTGACAGACTTTTGTTCTGGCCCATCTTTGTCATGGACATCCATTTGCCCTTCTTTAAATTTCCTACACTTTCCTACACTACCATTACTCATAAAGTTTTCACCTTTGCCTTGCCCACAACTTGGCTACGACTTATGCAATGGAGCTGGCAATGGCAGAGATTGTGGTGGGGGGTGGTGCAATTGCACGATATGGGGCAGACCTGGCTCCTGCATATCTTGTTTATTTAGATACACAATTGGATGTTGGAAAAACAGCCCTCGCATGCGCGTGTGTGTAAGTTGAAATGTCTAATAGTTAACATGTACATAGTACATATACTAGCTAATCAGGGCTCGCTTTGCTTGCCCCAACTATCTAGCCAGGGAGCTTCTTTTTATGTGCATAAAAAGAAAAGAGAGGAAGAAACAATAAAGAAGGAAGTATACAAACTTTACAAATACTTAAAAACAAAAATCTAAATTACAAAAGACAGAATAATAGTAATTATAGTATTCTGAATATTAAATATTTTACAGATATTCATTAAAGAAAAATGAATTAGCCACTTTACTTTTTTATATTTCTGTTGCCATGGTGCAGAAATGTAATGGAGTAAAGGATTAATTTTTTTTCTGCTATCAGTACCTTGAAATTCATAACTTCATCTCCAAGGGATAATCGATCGATAGGGCCTCAATCTATGACTTAAAACCTTCCACGGGATAACACAAATATATCTTGAAAATTTGAAAGCAATCTGTCAATTAGTTCTCGCTTGATGATGCTATTGCAAACAAACAAACAAAAGACAAACTTTCTCATATATTTATAAAATTTATATATGTATAGATATTTAAGTACTTAATTACATGTAATAAAGTCATATGTGCACTTAAGAAAACATTGAAACTATTATGGGTTTCATATTTAATTGATTGCTGTTTCACTAGTATTAAATAGAATGGATAGTATCTGGTTTGCTGTAAGATTATAGATTGCTGGAGACTATGTGAATTAGTCTTATAATGGCAACTCGTTTATTTTTAATAGCCAGTTGGAAGTCAATTTTGAAAAATATCATAGTTACAACTTATTCTCAGTTAATTGAAATGAAGATTGTGGTTTTCATGACTTGATTGTTATTGTAACATAATCTCTTTATTAGATCATGAAGTTTATCTGCCCAAGTTATAATCAATTTAGGCTAAACATAGAAGAATCTGTTTTATAAAAACATTTATTAATGTTCATTAAAATGTTTTTTATGTTTCTTTTTTTAAAATTTAATTATTTTTAATTGTAGCTGGTTCTGCAGTTGATGATTTTATTATTAAATTGGTGCCTTTATTGGAGAAGGGTGATATTATCATTGATGGTGGTAATTCAGAATATGTAGATACAACAAGGAGAGTTAAAGAATGTGCTGAAAAAGGAATATTATTTGTTGGTTCTGGTGTATCTGGTGGTGAAGATGGTGCACGTTATGGACCTTCTCTTATGCCGGGTGGAAATCCAGCTGCTTGGCCAGCAATTAAACCGATCTTCCAGGTAATTATGTATTCAGTTTTATATATATATATATATATATATGTATACATATATATAATGCAGACTATACTTTGAAAAGGCATTATTAATTCATTCAATTTGATTATCAAATGTTCATACTCTGATCATATCCAATTGTTCAAATTTTGTTTAAATTAGAAATTGTCAGTTGGGAACAGTTATAAATTATTTGTTTGTGTTTTCCCCTTGTTAGATTTTATGGTATATGTACTCTAGTAAACATAATAAAATAAATTTTTATGCAATATTGTAATATATATTACATTTTTACGCATTTGTTACTTATTTAAAGTACACATTTACAAATGAATCTATATTCCGATATATGCCCCTTGTATTAATTTCTGTTCGTATAATGAATTTATCATTATTATTGTTTTTATTATCATAAAATTTTAATCTATGAAATATGTTTTCTACATAATCATTCAGCTCAAGGTCAATTTATTTGATGAGTTAACTGCTGTTTTAGAGTAAACTTGACCTTTCATTTTGGCTTATTATTTAATTGATTTCTTATTTCCACAGGAAGTAATGACAGTTATTTAACTGAAGTAAGCAGTATGTTAATTATACAGGTTATACAATTTTTCTATATTTGAAGTATGATTTGTAATATCATTAATGATAATTGTTTATGAATAAATTTATAACGTATATTTTATAATAGAGGTTACTATAAATATCTTGTTAAATGATATCTTTATAGATTATCTATGCTGGAATTACATGGGAAAACAGTCTTTTTCTATTAAATATGTCAGATTTTCCCAGTGTTAACAACAAAATATGTTCTTAACTTGTGTTACAACCTGCTTTAATTCTTATGAAATATCATGTTTTGATGATTATTTCAGCTGTAGTTAGTAATTAAAGAACTGATACCTCCATCTCTACAGTTATATTCCCAATGGGGTGTCTTACTCTTTAAAACTTTGATTGTTGGGTAAAGTTAACTAAAAAAAAAAAACACAGCTCGTATTTGCCAATAGAAATTGGACTTTAATGAGAAAGAAGAACAACTGAACTTATGTTAAATCATAACCTTAAAAACTAAAAAGAAATTATGAAAATAACATAATTTAATGATACATTAGAATATCAACTGAAATCAGCATATGAACAATGATGTTAAATGAAAAAAGAAATACATGAATATACACTTTTAAATACAGATTTTCACAATATACATTTTTGACAAAGCCTGAAAAACAAGAGAACATGAAACACCTTAATTTTAATTGTAAATTTAGAAAAAACATAATATCAATAGAAAAATGTAACTGGCAAACAGTTGTACTACTGACATATACTATAATGTGACAAATAGCAATGAACGGATGTCATTAACTTAGATAAATGAATTACAATAAATCTTAATTGGCACTGGCCTTTTCTGAATTAAGAACATCAACAAACTTAACGTTAAATAATTAATACATGTAATTCTAGTTTAGTGTAGAAAAAAAGGCCACAATGATTCTAGTACAAAAAGAGTTAATAACAATAATCAAATTGTGATAAGTAAACATAAAAATAAAGAGTTAATTACAATAGAATCGCATTGAAATTAATTGTAGAGTTAATTATCATAACTACAGAATTGAAATTAATAAAGCACGTGAAATGGTTGCAGATGAACAATGACAACCTTATGTAAGTAACCTGTCGTGACTGTACTTAAGTGAAATTGAAACTTGAAAGGCATAGGTATGATGAACTGAATGTTCCACAAATTTTAATGATAACATAACGGTTTAACGTAATAAGTAATGAAAAACTGAACTTGCCTGTAGCACACAAATATTAGTAAGAGACGAACTCGTGAATGAAGGTAAAACGAATATATACAGTAAATTCCTGGGCGTAGTCCGCCGTGGTGTATCAGGAATACAGTGGTGAGAATGTGACTTCGAGGTTGAGCAAGACTGGGCGTCTGAAATGTGTAGCAACGAATTTGAAGAAATTCTGCTTCACTGAAATTGTAATAAGAAGCTGGAGAAAATTTTGGCGTCTACAGAATTGACAGCTTGTAGTAATCGAAGCACTTTCCACAGAGAAGTAATGTAGAATTTGAAGAATAACTTAACGAAGAAACGAGGCTGGACGAACATAGAAAACTGTGAAATCACGAAAAACTGATGAATAGAATTAGAAAATATTTTAACAGAGAAATACCGCAACGTTTATAAGTGCGAAGATAACGAAAGTATTAACATTAAGTGAAAGAAAGAAAACATCAAAGCCTGGCCCTCCAAGAGGACCAGGATCCGCAGAACGTGAATGTTCTAGTCCGAACTAGAATGAATAAAGGCTGGCGTTGGTGAGAAGTAGGGGAAGCGAACAAAGCAATGGACAGAAGAGTGTGTGTGTGTGTTAACAACAAGAGTAGTGTCTTAGTGTTAGTATGAGAACGATTAGAGAAACGGTGTGGAATTCGAGAACGAAGATATAACAAAAATTATTTAAGCGAGCAGTCCACTAAAGAATTACGTAAGACTGATAAAAATAATTTCTGAATACGCAAGTATTCAAATGACATCAGGGCTGACAAAGAGAAATAGACTTCTAGGAACTATGACAATATTGAAATTGGTTGAGAATAAAAAAACACTAATCCTAATATATACATTAAGACTAAACAGTAATGAAATAATGCGTGATATAAATAAGCTAACACCAATGCGATGATACAATAGTCAGACAAGCTGGAGCCTGAGAGAAATTGATATCGAAAATAAATCCAAATAACCTATTTAAAAATACACCTAGATAAGCCTTACAAAAATGCAAAATAAATTACCAAGCCTGTAAATTATAAGACTCGACCATAACCTTGAATTCATTGGAATAAAACGACTTTACGCCAATGGCGTAAACATTGATGATTGGACAGCGTTTCTTCTCACTACACTTTGAGCTGCAGAATCTTTTTCACTGTACACATACACCACACCACACACACTATACAAATTGTAACATATATCTTTCCACAGCAATACAACAATATCTTTCACCGTCTCTTCTTACACTTACAATTGGTGATGTTATAACACCTTATGAAACGCAATCATAACCGAAAGTGGTAACTATCATGCTGATGGGTGATGGCTCTACATAGTGAGCCTCTTACAATGTCCTCTGGGCACCAGTGTGAACCCAGTTATATGCAGTCCTAGCTCCAGTACATGTGCACTCTGCTGGAGTGGCCCATTCAATCGCCAGTACTCACGGGAACTGAATGTCAGTCCCAAATAACAATCTTTTGGTGGTTGTTGGTCCACTTGAAAAAACCAAACAATCCAGTAGTTTAAAAAGACTCCCACCCTCGTCACCCAAAGATGTGTTGAGAGATAAGGAAATGAGAGACGTTTTAATAGAGAATGTCAAGTTATCAAATATCCATTTTCTTGTAATGAAGTATAAGCAAGAAGATAAATCCTCGGCAAAGGTTTCTCCCTTTATAATAAACAAGTGTGTCACAGCAGCTTGTGGCTCTCTGAAGTCTATAAAAAATTTAGGTGTGATGCCCTTTTGATAAGTTAATTTTGTGAAAGTATGTAATGACAAACAGTCAGAAGCTTCTAGCCCTTAGGTACACAGGGAAGGATGAAGTAGTAGAGCCACATTTGACTGATATTGAATTATCAGAGATTTTGGAAGAGCTATCACTGCAGTCAGTCACTTCTGCACAGAGGATTATAAGGAAGGAAAATGGTGTTGATGTTCCAACTTATCACTTATTCTAACCTTTTCTTTTTCAATTGTTCCTGAGCGAGTAAGAATCAGGTTCCTCTGTGTCCATGTGCAGTTGTATATACCAAATCCCAGATTCTGTTTCCAAGGTCAGGGTTTAGGTCACACAAAAATTGGTTTTGCTCAAAGGAACAAGTTTGTGTGTGTTGCAGCTATATGGAACATGATGATAGCACATGTGCTGAAATGGAAAAATTTCATTTTTTTTTATAAAGATCCACACTTAGCAAGATCTCAGTAATGCCTCCTTTATAAGAAAGAAAAGGCTGTATTAATGATCTGTTCTGAGCAGATATTGTCCTTTGCTGTGGCTTGTCGGGAATATAGAAAATCCCTCTGCTTGATGATTCCTGTATACTTAGTGTTTATTTTGTCCAGGTCCTCTATAACATTATACAAAGAGAAAAAATGTGTTTTGTGCAAAGAACTGAGCAAAATGGTAGAACTTTATCAGACCAAGTCCCTCACGGCTGCTATTGTCGGTACTCAATAAAGTATTATCAGTACTCAGTATTGCTTGTCAAGAAGATAACTTCTTCTAGATAGACTGATAATGATTTACCTAAAACGACTTCAGTCAGTGCACCACCACATTCCTGCTGTACTGATTATGCTGCAAACTACCACTATCCCTGTGATCTTGGTATTAAAACATCATCACCTGGCATGGTATCTTCGTTCTCCCAGGCTTCCAAGTTCCTTCCACCATCTTAGGTTTCTACGAGGATAAGGTGGAAGATGAAGTGCTCAAAGAAGCAAAGCACTTCCTAAAGCTTATAAAATAAAAAATCAGATAATATTTCATAAGTAATCTTCATGCAAAATTTTTAGAAATAACAGGAAAAAAGAATTTTTTATGGGTATAAATATTATTCAGTGGAATGTTTGTGGTTTTTGTTCTTGCCTTGAGGATATTGAAATCCTAATAAAGGAAGAAAGTTCATTGGTATGTGTGCAGGAAACTCACCTCAGTCACCAGGATGAAGTATCTTTTCAGCTATGTCTGTGAAAGATGCAGTCATCAAACTGAAAGTAGAAGATGTGGGAATGTGCCTATTTTCCTAAAGGAAGATGTATCAGCCATGTGGATTCCAGTGGCTACAACCATCCCTGCAGTGGCAGTGAAGCTATTGGCACCATTTAAAATTAATCTCTGGAACTTATATCTTCCCGAAATTCCAATGTCATTGAGGATGATCTGTCCAGTTTGTTATCACAGATTCCTGTCCTGCCTAATAACTGGCGATTTCAATGCCCATGATTACTCATTGGGCTCATCATCATGTTCTTCTCAAGGTACTATAATTGATCTACTGATGTAGAACTTGAATCTTTGCTTTTTGAACGGTGGGTCATACACATTTGTGTCATCGATCTTCATCAGGTATATTTTCATGGATGATCTGTCCTTGTGTTCAGTATCCCTTCTTCCATGTCTTACCTGACACATGTTAAAAAACCTCTGGGAGTAATAACAGACCAGTCATTATCTCAGTCAGAAATAGAGATTTACCTCAGAGTCACCCATACAGATGGGTGGGTGGTTGGGAAAATAGAGTAGATTGGATACAAAGATTCCTTTGACCAGTATGACAAGAACGGTTGCACAATCCACCAACTAGCTATTTTTACAAACCAAATACTTACTAGTCCAATTGAATTTATCCTTCTAACATCTGGAAAGTCAAGGTAGCCTGTTGTCTGTTGGTGGGATGAAGGCAGCAGGAATACACACTCAGGAATTATCGCAGGGCTTTAGGTAATTTCAGTCGAAGGCCTACCACAGTATTGTTCTGCGCCTTCTGGAATGTGAGATCTGTATGCCATAGAGTATTTTGGTGTGATAAATGAAAATTGTGACTAAATTATGTTGATACCATTTTTCAGAAAAGTTTGGTCATGTATGGATCAGGACAGAGTCCATTTCCAGTTGGACTGGAAAACAACAGCATCCTCATCTCTTTGCCAATTGTGGTGGTAAACATTTGGAAATACCTTTATGTCAGTTTCCTGTAAAACATCATATTATCCTAAATTTATGAGGTGTAAGTTGCAGGTAGAAAGTATCCCATTTGTTATTGGAGACTAACAAAGTAAATTAAACATTCCTTTTTTTTTTTGATGAGTTCCTTTTTCTTTTAATTATTCAAAGTGTATGTCTTCAAGTACACTTTACCTGGAAATGATAATATCAGGCTTTGTATGTTATCTCATCTCTGAGATACTGTATTGCGACATCTTCTGTCTGTTTACAATAAAATATTTTCTGACCAGGTTTTTCCAAATTCTTGGTCAGAAGCAATGGTGATTTCCATACTGAAACCTGGTAAAGATGAATCATACCCTTCAAGTTACCGATCATCCTACCTCCTTGACTAGTACCCTATCCAAGCTGATGGAATGAATGGTAAACCTTTTGTCTAGTGTGGTACCGTGAAATAAACGTCCTAATTGCTCTCAAACAGTGCGGTTTCCACCAAGGTAAATCATCTATCGATTTTGTAGTTGCCCAGGAATCTAATATCCAAAATACCTTCTTACTTCGCCAATGCCTGGTTGATTTAGTTTTCAATATATGAAAAGCATATGACACAGCCTGGAGAAAAGGAATCTTAAATGCATTCAATTACTATTACTATTCATTCATTACTAATATTGCTGTAAAAAGTAATTTAAGATAAAAGGGAATGGAGTATTTACAAGATTGATTTGTGGATTTTTTTTTATAAGTGTTGATTTACTAATTGATTTATGGATTAATTTCACTGGTTAAATATGTCAATATATTCAAGATCTTCTATTTTATATCTGCATTGATTATATATTTGAAAAATACAATTTATAATTTTTTTTTTTTTTTGTACCGGTATATTATTTTTTTGTCACTTTTTCATATTTAAGCTTTACAATATTTTGTTAATAGGGAATTGCGGCTAAAGCTGATAATGAACCTTGCTGTGATTGGGTTGGAGATGGCGGTGCTGGTCACTTTGTTAAAATGGTTCATAATGGTATTGAATATGGTGATATGCAACTTATCTGTGAAGCTTATCATCTTATGAAATGTGCTCTTAATATGGATAACAGTGAGATGAGTAAGGTAATTTAAATAGAAAATCTTGATTATTTACTGTTAATTTTCTCAATGTTTTCCTCTGTTTCTGTATTGTTAGTTTATTTTGATGATATGTTAAGCTAAACTTGTTACTTACAGGTTAAAAGTTTTACATCATCACTTTTTGAAAAGAGATGTTTTATAATAGAATAAAATTTTGCACAAAAATTGATAATAAAGTTTTCTACAGTGGCTAGTAGTCCCTTTCCATTATATAATAACATACAGGTTGGTAACATTGTACATAATCAAGGTGGCTGATTTCATTTAATGAACAAAGAGCGGGTTTATTAGAAGTTTATGTTATTTTCACGTGTTCAGTGAAATTTCGATTTATGCAATGTTAAAATTAAAATGGCAGGCATAAGTGAGCATTCAATTTAAGAAAGATTTGTTGTTGGCGTATGGGTACATAATTATCTAAATGCAAATGAAAACATGAGACAGATTTGTTCAGCATTTTTGTAAAGAGCTCTATCAGTAATAACATACCAAAAATCAGGATGAAATCTTTTCTACCGGGTCTGTCCTTGATTTGAAGCGATTGGGATGTTCTTCCTCTAAGTTGATTAGCCTTGTTGTTGTTGAGGAATCTTGTTTACGATCTCCTCTAAATCAACCAGGAAACCGTCTTCAGAGCTAAATATTCCCTATTTGACACTTAAGAAAATAATGAGGAGATACTGGTTTAAACTCTTTAAGCCTGCTTGTATTAATTACCTTTCTGACCAAGACGTGTCTTTTAGGGAAACTTTTTACAAAGCTATTATAAGGCGTTTTCCAAATTCCCAGTTATGGAGACCAGCATTTTTCTTTGATGAATATGTCATTTACATGAGTAATAGATCTCAGGACAAGTATTTTTGATGTAAAGAAAATTTCCACTTTTATAAGGAAATTACAGACCACTGACCTGATAAAGATTAACTGCCATTTTACAGAAACATGATGTTCCTGCTCAGTCAGTAAGGAACTTTTTAAATGAACATTCTGATGGGTGGTAGGATCGGTAGGAATTCTGAAATTCAGTGGCCTTCGAGAATTCCAGACAGAATGAGGAAGGTGCTAATAATTATATTTAAAAGGCCTTTGGAAGAGTAGTTATTTATAATATTTAAACATACTTTATACTGTTTTAAATACATAATAAATGAATGTCACATACTTACATTTGTTAAATCATTCATTGTTTATCGTTTAGCCTTTGTTTCTGACTCAACTTTCTTCAAATTATAATTGAAAAAATTTGTTAGGAACATTCTTTAATTCTAAAAAGAATGTTGTTCAGTCAAGACATTATTTTATTGACTCAGGTGACTTCAGTCAAAGTTGTTGATAGTATTGTATTCAGTACAATTCAAAAATTTACTATAGATGACATTAGTATTATACAATGGGTGAAGGGCAGCTGAAATGTGTTGCACACTGAAACGTAGCAAGTGAGCAAAATGTAATGCAAAGCAACAGGTGCTGCCTGTTTTGTAGTTCAATTCTTCTACTACTACGTACCAAAACTCGTTAAACGATACCCTCTCACTTTCTGTCCATCAGTGTTGTTAAGGAGTCAAGTACACATGCTATGTTAACATGTTAAAAACAATGTGGAGTAATTGAATTTTTAACAGGTGTGAATGCTAGTGACATTTATCGTCATCTAGAAGTCATTTATGGTGATGAAACTGTTAATTGAAGCACTGTGAGTAGTTGGGTAATAAAATCTATGCATCAAAAACTAATAAAGCTAATATTGAGGATGAACCTTGCAGTGGTCGACCAATTTCTGTGACCGATGAGCATCAAAAGTAGATGGCCCTATTGATTCAAAATGATTGTCACATCACTCAACAACACTTTGCCATCCAGGTAGGCATATGAAATGTAGGCATATTAATTGAGAGTATAACTGGGCTGGTGTGAGATATGTTCATGCACTCAAAGAAATTTGAACCTATTTCAATCCTTCCACACTCACAGATTTGACACCCTCTTGTTTTTTTTCCTTCCCCTTTCTGGAACTATTCTTGGAGCATTACTTCTGACAGGGGAAGTATTCATCCATCAGATGTCTGTATGCGGAGTGCCCGCGACCTCATTTTGCGAAGACAACCCTCACACGGTCAGGGGGCTCTAAGTGCTCAGCCACGGGCCTGTCCGGCCCAGCACCCTCCGGCGTCGAGCTTCCTCCGAGGCATGTAATGTGTCATTCACTTTCGTATCATAGTCCTCTATAGCCTTCCATTCAAGGGGTTCTTTCATCATAATTCTCTGAGTGTCTTCTAAATTAAACGTGAACTCTGCACCCAAGGCTTCCACATCTCTTGGCATTCATTCTCAAATCATGTACAACTAAAATAAACATGTAGAGGGGAAGGGTCTTCTCCTCAGCACACATGGGACAAAGGTCCGTGTGGTCCAAACAGAATCAGTACAAGTAAGCTCTATAGCCTCCATGGCCTGCCAGAAACTACGATAAATAGTAACCCAGCGAGCTATAAGTCCTTTGATACCAGCTTCTAATATCTTCAACAATGTGGTGCATCCATCGCCCTTTTGTCCCCTCGTCCCACCTGCTTTGTCAGATTCCTAACAACTCCTCTTCAATATCAGCAGAAGTTCTCCCCTTATCGGCAGGAGTTAGAGGTCCCAATGCTCAGAGTCTCTTTCTTTGCTCAGTCAGCAGGTCTATAGGTAAAAGGCCAGTGAAGACCTCGGCTGCCTCCTTAAAAACTGTGTGATAAGCGCAGATTATCAGTAAACAGCATCTCCTGTGTGAAGCCTCGAGTCACCCTAAAAATTAGCATACTTAGTGATGCTTCCCCACAATTCAGTCCCATACAACATTGTGGTCTATGCAACCCCCGCCAGTAGGGGCCAGTGCAGTTGGGTAGGAGACCGGCAACCAACCTCGTCGTCTTCTCCACTTTGGCAGCCACCTCGATGGCCTGTGTTCCATACCAGAGCCTCTTGTTGACCAGACCCTGAGATATGTAATCGCAACTGTGGCTTCGATCCGTCTTCCCTCCAAAGTGAATCTCAGCTTCAGGCATCCCTTGGCGAAAGAAATTGCTAACATCTCTGTTTTATCAGGGGTACATTCCAGCACTTTCGCTAGGGCGTCTATCATGGCCAACGGCCAGTATGTGGAGGATAAAGCTGGGTTCCTCCCCAGTTTGAGGACTAACACCAGCTGCTGGTATTTCCACCTGTGGGGGAATATCTCCTCTGCGAGACAAGCATTATATACCTCAAGAAATACATCTGGAGCAGTCCAGACCGCCACCCTTATCACCAAGTTTGGCAACCGGTCTAGGCCCGACACCTTCCTTAAGGGCATGTGTCATTGCATCCAATAATTCCTCTTGTGTAAAAGGGGTTGGAAAATCTCTCTATCATTCCCATCGTCAGTCATTACCTGTCTGTCTGGAAAAAGGCCATTGATTTGGCACCCTCTGGGATTTTCACTTTTTTCTGCAATTATATCTTAAGGGTATTCATTTCACCATGGATGATGAATTTAAAGACACATTGAGATCATGGATCAAGAAAAAACTGCCAGCATTCTTCATTGACAGATTGAGAAAACTGGTTCACCATTGGGAGAAATGTGTGGCTGTAAATGGTAACTACGTGGAAAAATAAATTCTTGTAGAAAATAAAATGTACTTATTTACAACATTTATTTCATTCGGCTATCTCTTTTCGTTTTTGTAAGTTATGAGTAACAATGCATTACACTTCAGCAACCTCTCGTAATATTTTAATATACTTTGTACTGTTTAAAACACAATGTAAATGAGCGTCATTTACTTCAACTTTCTCAACCTCTTTTTTGTAAATTGACTTTATTCAAGCCATAATTAAAAAGATCACCACAATTCAATAATACTATTTTACTGTAAATGACATTTATATTATAGCACTAGAACTCTGTAATCATAACATTTGCCTGCAGTGACCATGTTTTGTTTGTCCCAGATGAAAACATGGAAATTGCAAGACTAAAAATCTCTTTTATGTGATTTTATTGAAATAAAAATATTTGATTGTTTTTGTAGTAATAATAAAACATAATGTTTATTTTATTATGTACAATTTAAAACTGCAGCTTGTCGTAGCACTATCAACTACAACCTTGTCATAGTATTTTACTAATTTACAAATACCTTCATAAAATTCAACCGCCTGGATACCTAGCCAACCTTTCATGACATTTTGAAGTTTGTTCTCATCATTGAAGTGCTGCGATGCAAGCCATTTCTTCATGTGATTGAAGAAACTTGGCGGCAAATCCAGATTGTAAGGGGAATGATCAAAACTGTGTAACTGGAATTGATTTAGAAGTTCTTGAGCTCTTCAAGCACTGTGGCAGATCCCATTTGTTTGGTTCAATGGATCTCTGTGAGCATTTTTGGAACCCGTCAAGCACAGAACTTTTGGTAGCCCAATCTATCAGTGACAAACTCATACAAAACCATATGAGAAATTTGTGGGAATTGTTCAGGAAGTTCAGAGATGGTGACTCTTCGATTATCACTTTTTTGTCAATTTCACTGACAAGATTATCACTCACAACCGAAGGCCTATCGCTCTTTTCTTCTTCCTGGAAGTTTGGCTTTCCATTTTTTAAAATTGAAACCATTGCTGCACTACACTATCACTCGTAACATTTGGGCCATACACAGTTCACAACTGACAATAAATGTCTGCTGCTGAAACATTTTGTGCCCAAAGAAATCTTATAGCAGCATGCACCTCTCATTTCGTGGGATTTTCTACTGCAGCGCTCATGTTTTTAGGTTATAACTAGCAAACAGGTTAAAGTACACTGCTCACATTGACACAGCTGGAATTGCACTGATTCAGAGAGTACATGATGTGTCAATGGCAACGCCACTAACACTAGTGATGCACTAGTACAATGCAGTACATTGTATGTTACAATGGAGATAACTTTCCGAACCGTCCTCTTATTAATTTTTCTCTTTCAACATTTGTACAAAGAAATTACTTGATGTTTCATTTTAATATCAGATTGTCTCCATCTGTTTATTTTTAAAACAACTGCCTTACATTAAAGTAAAAAATTAAATTTAATATAAAAGTTTTATAGTTAAAAGTAGACTTGTTATTGAGTGATTGTTATTTATAATTAAGACTGCTTTTTGTGTTACTGTGTGTCTTTCGTTCATGAGTCATGATTAAACATTTTTTTTAGAGTTAGTTGGGCTAGATCACACCAAACCATGATTTTGTGTGGTGACATATAATATTAATTTTTAATCTTTGTGAACATATTTCTTTTATTCTATATTGTTTACTGTTTATAATGAATTATTGAAATTTACTCTTATTAGTATTTTATATTTTCAGGTGTTTGAAGAATGGAACAAAGGAGTGTTAGATTCATTCTTAATTGAAATTACAAAAGATATCCTTAAATTTAAGGATAAAGATGGTAAGGAAATATAAACTTAAAAGTAATCCAAATTAAAGTAAATATTATCCTTAGTTGGGTCATTCTCATACCAATTTCAGAAGCATTTAAATTGTTAAATTACAAAAGAGCATTTATTTTTGTTATCAAGAAGCACTGAATGTGATCTTTGTAATAATATAATGATTTGTTATAAATGAGTACAAAAATTCAAATTGTAAAGAAAGAAAATTATTTTTATGGAAAATAATGCTTGCCTCAAGAAATATAAAAACAACTTCACCTTATTCTTTTTCTGGTTAAGAGATTTTGATTTTCTACCTTACGTAATATGGTTTAATAATTTTATATATTTGTATTTATAGGTAAATACCTTGTTGAAAAGATTCGTGATAGTGCTGGACAAAAAGGTACTGGTAAATGGACAGCAATTGCCGCTTTAGATTACGGAATGCCAGTTACTTTAATCGGTGAGTCTGTATTTTCAAGATGTTTATCATCACTTGTTGAAGAACGTCATAAAGCTAGTGAATTACTTAAAGGACCTCCAACTACTGAATTTAAAGGAGATAAGAAGAAATTTCTTGATAGCATTCGTCAGGTATGTTATAAAATGAAAAAATAACTTACTTTATTGTTTATTATTAACATCACAATTACTAAAAAGCTGTTAATAATAATTCTATTTAGGTTATATTGTGACTGTTTCTTTCACTTATTACTTATTACATCTGTCTGGGCAACATAGACCAATTCAAATCTGAACTTATGTGTATTTAAAGGTTACTAATATTACAAATTGTTAATGTCTCCTTAAACGAGATAACTTGTTTATTTATTAATTTAAATGTTGAAAAAAAATCTTTTCCTCACAAAATACATCTGATTTAGGTTTTTAAGGCCTGATCATAAATTTAATATCTGTTTAATTTTATAATGATTTTAATTTATCCAAAGTTATTGCCTTAATTTCTCTATTATGGATATACAATAATAAAAAATTATAATTTCATGAAGAGGTATTTTTTTTCTATCTATTACATAAATCCTTTGGTTGCTTATTTAGTTAAATTTAACAAGTATAGTTTAGTTTAGTTATTAGTTATAGTTTAGTTAAGTATAATATTTAACACTTTCATTACTACCTCTGTAATAGACATGTATATTTCACTGAAATTAATCTTTTTTAAAATTCATATTATTCCTTTGTACTGTTAAAACATATTTTAAATTCTATTAATATAAATCATTTTGTGCAGAATACTGGGATAAACATATCTTATCTTAATTTTACCATGAAAGTACCTTTGCAGGATCCTGCATCCGCAGTCATGATTGAAATATTTAATTAAATTGCAAATTAAAAATACTAAAATAATGAAAATTGCATTTTAATTTATTATATGAGTGCTGCTATCTTTTGCAGTTTTTAGTAAACAGATAGCAGCTCCAATGAGATGAGGATGATATGTTTGACATGCAAATGAGGTGTAATAGTGTGTAGACTCAGGCCGACCATCCCTGAGACATGTACCCTGACCACCAAAGTACACCGGTATTCACTGTCTAGTGTTCAAATTTGTATAAAAGCAAGTACCATTTACTAGGATTTGAACCTCAAAAATCAGCTGTTAAAAAACTGATTTGCTATGAGTTAACCACTTGCCCAGACTGGTGGCCTAAACATGGAAAAAATATTTTTGAACCAGTTTTCAATAAATACTGTCATAAAAAATGTAATATTCAATTAAATTTGTGAATGAAAAATATTGGTATCAAAAGTGTCTGGCTCTCAAGATGCCCAGACACCAAAGAGAGTTAGGTACTTACTCCTTTCGGTTAGATTATTGAGTTAAATTGAAGGAATTTAGGTATTTATTTAATTTATACTGAAAATAATGTTCTGATAAACCATAATTAATCTATTACCAAATGAATTAGCTTTCTTATTATTTTTGGTTCAAATGAATAAACTGTTGTCAGAACAGTTAGAGTAAAGAAAATTGCCAAATTTGTTTTTGAATTAGATTTGGAGTTCCCTTCTATTTAAAAAAAGAAAACATAACATTTTCAATTGCTGTTTTATATGTCCATAATTTTTCAGCTGATAACTGCTGATCCATCCTTTTAGAATGTTTGGAAAAAAGTGGTGTAATATTGATCTTACCAAAAATTTTTTGGTGTATTTTTTTATTTTACAGAGAAACTTTTTCATAAATTTGATTAAGATTATATTATTGTTTCTTTGTTGTTTTAGGCACTTTATGCATCAAAGATCATTTCATACGCACAAGGTTTTATGTTAATGAGAGAAGCTGCTCATTTATATAATTGGAATCTTAATTATGGTGGCATTGCATTAATGTGGCGAGGTGGATGTATTATTAGAAGGTAAGGTGGTGTTTAATTAATGTAATTATTTAATAATTTTAAAATTAGATTTTAGGTTGTCATTTTCTTTTGTTTTAGTCTGATGTTGCTTGCTTTATCTATCCTTTGTAATTTTACTCTCTAAATATTAGAAAATACTTCAGCCTGTGGTACGTTACGTTATATTATATTTGACTCATAATTATTCTCTTTTATGCCATGTTTTATTATGTTGTTTTCTACCAATATTATCAGAGAATGTTAATACATTTTTTCTTCTTGAATAATTGTTCAGTTCACTATCAAATCTCTTCTTTAAGTTTTTTATTTTTAGTTGAAAATAATAGAGGTGTAGACTGCTCTTGAATATATTGAATATATATGTTTTCACTCACTCTCTGTCTCACACACACACATACAAGCTACACAGTAGCATATAAATTAATCTGAACACAGATGTTATTTAACAAAAAGTAACTATTTAGAAAAAATCATACCTGTACAATTTGTAAATATCTAGTAATTATGTCTTGTTTATACATTTTTGGTGAATTACATTTTTCAACTTTGTTAACTTATAGCAATATATGCCAGTGGTAACCATCTAACTCCTTTGCATTGATTTTACTAACATCTTTTGGAATTTCTATTAGTCTTATCCTAAACATCTTGAAAGCATCATCAATATCCTTCTTTCAGTACTCAATTAATTTTTTTTTATCTCTTCATATTTTTTAATACCTGGTGTTTAATTTTAGTCACTGATTTTATAAGTTATTTATTTTTAATTTTGAACTTTTTTATTTAATATTTTCAGTTATAGATTGATTATCAGTTTTATGTATTGATTGAACTTTTCTATCAACATACTATACTATTAACACATACTACATCGCTTCTTATTTTTAGAGGTACATTAAATTAATCTTTGCCGTAGATGATTTCTATTCTTTACAACAAAAAAGTCACATTTAAAAATAAACATAAAATTGATCCAGATAGTTTCTAAAAAAAAAGGAGTTATATTTGATTCTAATAAGGATTTACTATAATATGATGACACTTGTCTGTTTGATAAGTCTGCAAAGGTAAAGAAATCAGTTATTTGAGGAAAATATTTTTTATTTCTCTTTTCAAGTCTACAACTCTCTTAGTTTAACAAAGCTCAAATTTTTCAATCCCATCATTATAATATTATTTATTCTACTTTTCAAAATTTAGGCAACTCTTCACGATAAATCTCTTTCTAGTATGTAAGCTACATCTTAATATTTGGAAACGGATAACAATCTGAAGGTGTGTAAGTCTGACAAGTAGGGAAATGGGAAATAATTTCATAGTGTAATTCAAACATTTTACTGTTGCAGAAGTTGGTGTGTTCCTCTGGTGAAACAAAAAACATTCTTTTTTTGTAAAAATAGCATTTTTTTCTTTATGTCATTATTTTGATGATCCAGTAAAGATACATACCCAGTTATCATTTTATCCACAAAGTCTATGCAGATTATGCCACGAGTATCCCAAAAGACAGTGACCATCATCTTTTTTGATGATGTAATGGTTTTCATCTTTTTAGAACAAGTTCCCGAACTGCAACCCACTGTTCTAACTATTTCTTGGTTTTAAGTTGGTCAAGATGTAGCCAAGTTTCATCAAATATTATGAAATTGAACAAAAATTCTTCTTGATTATGTTGAAACAGCCCCAAACTGAGTTTAGAAATTATTACGTGTTCATGCTTTTGATCCATTGTGAGCAAATCTGGCATTCATTCAGTTGAAATGCCATCTTTTTAACAATTCCTTCCATGTATTTTCAGTATTTTATCCTCTATCCCAACCTCATGAATTTTTTCAATGTTTCTACAGTTGCAATCTCTATAGGTCATCGAGAATGATTATTTGTGTCATTTGAGCTCATATGATCACTCCAAAAATAACACTGTTGTACAAAATTTGATTTGTTTTTGTTCCAGAAATGAAAATGGGTGAATCTGGTAGCAATTTTTAATGCTGAATTCAAATATGGCTTCTGAACTAGTCTTATCACCTAAGGATTTTTAGAGGCAACTATTTTAATTTTACAACATTACGTATTTAAAATGCATTCATAATATAATATAATCTTACATAAAACGTTGTAACGTTTGATTTTCTGTGACATTTTGCATCATGAACATCTCTCTTTAGGGTCCAACAATAGTCATGGTACCAAGGCATGCTTGGGACCCCACTTACCTTGGTACCGCTTTTCAATATCCAAAATATCCCATTAGAAAAATTTGCCATTTTTATCACTGACTGTTCATAGATTTGGTGGGAAGAAATCCAAGTGTGAGTCCAAGAAGTAAATCTTCACTGACTTGTTGCATTCCGTGTTTATTTAAAAGATAATCTACTATTTCTTTGTATTTTTTGAATTTATGGTTTCCTAAGAGGTTCTGGCAAATGCTCTTAAAAGACTTTCATGCAACTTTCTCCTTCTCATTTAATGTACTATCAAATTTGTCATCTTTAAATAAATCTCTAATTTGAGGTCCTACAAAGATTCCTTCTTCAAATTTTACTCCACTGATTTTTGGAAACTTATTTTTTAAGTAAGTGAATCCAAGCCCACTTCAATTGATTGCTCTCACGAAGTTTTTCCTAACCTCCTGCTTTAAATAGAGTGGAGGCAAATAAACTTTTTTTGAATCAACAAGTGGTGCATTAACAACATTATTCTTTTCTGGAGTTAATGCTGTTCAGTTTGGCCACCCTTTCTTTACATAATGCTTTGCTTTTTCTGGTTTCTGCTGTTCCACTCACAAAGAAAACAACAGTATTTGATGGAACCAAGTTGAAGACCTAACAACAGAGCAGTTACTTTCAAATCATAGATATTCCACTGAAATTCTTCATACTTTATTTTATCTAGCAGAAATTTCATGTTCACGTAAGTTTCTTTCAGATCTGTCGGGTAAGCTAGTGGCACTGATGGAAACTCATTCCCACTATCCAGAAGCACAGCTTTCAGACTAGCTTTAGACAAATCAATAAACAAATGTCAATCTGTTTTTTACTCATGACCAAGTGATTCCATTACAACAAAACATTATTAGAAATAAGCAAGTCGATTGGATCAGACCATTTCAAATCATCCAGCTAAAAATTAAAATGAAACCCATGGTCTCAGAATGTCATGAAAATGTGTTTTTTGTTCTATTTGCTACCCTTATTAATCATGTAAAATATTTTTGATAATTAAATACTTTTAAGTTATTAATTTTTTTAATTAGTTAAAAAATATGTTGTTGTTGTTTCTGAGGCTTTTAGGATTGTGATGTTGATTTAGTAAAATATTCATAACTATGTCAATTTTCATCATATTAGAATGGTTTCTTTCACTAAAATTTTCAGAAAAATATACAGAATAAAGTAAAAATGCATTTAGCAACTTATCTCTTAATTGCTGCAGTAAATATAAGCCCAAACCTATATTTCATAATGTTTTGAAGAAAAAATAAAATTTTAAATTTCCATTTAAGATAAAAGGCATTACAGTAACCAAAGTACTTTTTTTTAAATTTAATATTAAAAGTAGGTTCTGGAAGAATATCTGTGGTTTTCTGACTACCAATACATTTAATACATCATGAAACAACTGACAAATAATTCACATTAATATGATGCAATTCGAGATAGTATCAAGATCCTATAAACCAATTTATGTCTCATTTCTAAAAATATACATTACCTACTGTATTTATTTAATTTAGCACGTAAAATCATACATAAGTTTGTGTACAAAGTACCATTTTTTAAACATTATGACTTGAAAGTGTATAATTTAATTTTGACTGAACTTTAAAAGTTAACATACAACGAATTGAATGAAATCAGTGAACGAAAGAACTTATAAAGTCCTCCAGAAGTCTTGACGTAGTTTCATTTACTATTTACATCTGTTATAACAGTGGAATTACAGAAATGTTTCTTACAATAAAACTT
Organism: Lycorma delicatula; assembly: GCF_047948215.1. NCBI lineage: Eukaryota > Metazoa > Arthropoda > Insecta > Hemiptera > Fulgoridae > Lycorma > Lycorma delicatula. Next base: position 84,877,678 of record NC_134456.1, on the reverse strand, counting down.
TTGAAACACCAACACCTTGTTATTTATGGACTTGTGTTTGGTTTAACATTTTGTTGCATTGAAGGTTGATTGAACTAATTTCTTTCTCAGAAAAATAATACATTCTCTTGGATGCTTTTGTGAGTGGGGGATTGAAACATAAAATTATGTTGCTCACAGGAATCCAGGAAATATCTTTTGAGGGCCAGTGAAAAGACATGGCAGGCTCGTGGAGATGCAGAAATTTAATTTTAATTTCACTTTCATCTTCATGTTTTGATAAAACTAATCCAAAGAAACTTCTGGTCATCATAAATGCAGGCAATCTAGTTGTGCACACCAATGTCAGACTTCTTCACTGATGAGTTTCTCCAGAAAAATTGAAGACTGTGCAAAAGTTTTCATAGAAACTTAAATATTTTGTTGCATGGAGTCTTCAAATTTGGGTTCAAAGTGGTGAAAACTACGTGTCCCAGGAACTGTCTAGGCTTTGGGGAAATGATCCTCTAGGTTTTGGCGTGCCTCTTATCATTGTTTCTTTTGTAATCATTGTGAATTTTATGTTTTCTATTTTTGTCTTGCAAAAATTAACGAATTTTTGGGCATTTTCAATAGCATTACCAGGATTATGTTGGAGACTTGCTTTTATCACAATGCACTTGACAGTGCCACTAATACCATCACAAGGTGACTTCCCATGGCTGATAGCAAAAAAAGACCACATAGCTTTTAATCCAAAGTCCTTTTCATGAAGGCACAGATTGTGAAAGTTTTTATACTGTGTGCTGCACATCCATCACTATAATAAGTCATGGTTTTCACCTCTGGAAATCACTTTTTCAAGTATTCAGCAAAAACCTCTTGTGTTTCATGAACAAATGTACATAATGCTCCAAGTCGTCAGACATTATGTATAAACTGGAAACTATTTAGTCTTCATTGTTGTCATGATGTGTGTAGATCACAACTGGATGAAGAGAACAGCTGTTGCTTGTCCAATGATACCCTTGGGCTTCATTTTGCAAAACAAAAGAATAGTTTTCACGAAAATCAATAAGAACAATGGCTTCATCTACTTTCAGGTTGTTTTTGATTTTTTCAAATATCTGGCCTGAGATTTTGTAATGAAAGAGTGAGGTATTAGTTTTTCTAGGCCTTCAACTAAGATTTCCAAACATTCTTCTAATGTTACGGTGAACTGCATCTGTTGAGTTCTGTCAGTAGATATCCAAGTGGAATATGTCACCTCATTATGATGATCCCACTCTTCGAATGTCTTCATAATGAAGGACAGTTTGAGCAGTGCCGTAACATACAGTCTCTGTTGTCTCTTGAACATACTAACTTCTCAATAAGTTCATTATAGTTTTCTTCAGTTGAACAAGTGTAAAGCAGTAGTTAAACATCTTCAAAAATAGTACATACAGAAACAAAACGTGTACCTGCAATACCTGTTAATATACACCATTTTGGTCGGAGCATGCAGAACTTGGACAGTCCAACTTTAAGACCTGGATGTTCAAACTTGAAAGCGGGTACAGCTCATTCAAATTTCCTAACAGGACTTGTATTAATTTTTTTAAATGCTTATTTTATCTTTAGAACCTGGCATGACTATAGAGTATTGACCTCTTTGGTAAAAGCTTTTGACAAGCTTAATCACATTTTCGTTGAAGGGATATCCTTTTCTTAGCTCAGACAGTGCAATTATATTCTTATCTTTAAGAAGATCCGTAGCTTTACTTGCAGTATTCTCACTCACATTGGATTCTTTGCTTATTTTTTTTCTCCTCTGTGAAGCAGGAACTAGGATTAAAATTTGTACTTTTTCTCTTTTTTAAGTGGTAATATTAAGCTTTTCTTTCATTAAGTCTATCAGTCTGTCCATATCCTTTATTTTTTGTTCAGTTTCTTTTGTCAATGCAAGTGGAGATTCATCTGCTAAAGTAAATTCCTTTTATAAAATCTTGATTACTTTTTATTTTAATGTACTAGTAACAGACTCAATTTTTCTCTTTGCGTAGCTGATTTCCTATGTGGTGCTATTCCATGAAGTCTAAATGGGGATTCCCCTAAATTTTGCATGGATGAATTTAGTTCTTCCAATTTCTCTTGTTTAGAAATAGATCTCAGTTCCTTATCTCTCCACTATCACTGACCATTTCAATTTGACCATCATGGAATAGTGTGTCTTGTTTGTTAACTTTTTGTGTACAAACATCACATACTTTCTGCCCAGGGACTGATTTTATACACTTTTGTAAATTGTTAATTTTTTTTGGAGAGTTCCTAACTTATTACTCTTAAAGATTTTTGATATTTTTTCATGTGACATTGGAATGGGTCTATACAGAATTTTTGGTAGTTGTCAAACTTGTTTAAGAAAAATGCTTTATCATGCTCACAGACATTAATCAATTGTTCTAAACTCACTCACTCCTCAGACTTAATATATTAACTTCTGATTGTTCCAGCAATCTAATACTGACTAGCTTTGTCTGTTGTGTATAACTCAACTTACGGCATTCAGTTCCATTTCCTTTCCCAACACTACACTTTTCAGATTGGTTTGCAGACATTTTAATAAATACACTTGACAAAATTTCATTAATAATCAGAGTCCAGATAAAACTAATAGCTGCCTATGCTTGTAGTTGAGGGGAGCTTTCATGTTGAATCCTGAATTATTCATGTTGGAACAAGCAGCATGGTTCAATGAAGCCTACATCTGCAAGGAAAGAGTGATGGTGACTCAACTGCTTAATCTTTATTCTTTACATTTGCTTGTTGCCAAAGGTGCCTGGTATTTTCTTTGTTTACTTTCTTTTCACAGTGTAATAATAATAATAATAATAATAATAATAATTCTAAAATCAGTGATAAATTGATTGTATCATAAATATGTTAACAACTTCAGATCAAATGAAGTTTCATAACTTAATTTCACTATCTTGCATTATGTTCGTTTTTCAGGAAGTAAAATCTGTATTATTTAAGGGTTAAAAGATACTGCCAATTAAAAAAAACACAAATTTTCTTCCACAACCTGCTAGCTCATACTTTTAGAATTATATAAAAAAAAAATACTTTGGTTGCTGTGTAATGTCGTTTATTTAATCACATTTTTAAATTTTGTGTTTAAAAATTATGTTTTTTCTTCAAAAAAATTGACAATTGACAAATGAAATCCAGGTTTGAACTAATATTTACTGCAGCAATTAAGAGATAAGTTGCTAAATGCATTTTTACCTTGTTCTGTATATTTTTCTGAAAATTTTAGTGAAAAAACCATTGCAATATAATGAAAATTGACTAAGTTATGAGTTTTTTACAGTTATATTTTTTTTAAAAAGATAACTTATAAAGTATTTAAGATATCAAAATAAAATTTTACCTGGTTAATAAGGGTAACACATAGAACAAATAAAAAAAATTTGCATGGCTTTCTGAGACCATGGGTTTCATGACCCATGATTCAATAGGGTTGACTCCCTAAAAAAAAAAAAAATTTATAACAAAAAACATCTTCAAATACAAAGAAATTTCTGAAGTCATTATGCCTATTTCTAAAAACACATACTTTTATTTCAAGGTGGAGGAAGTTCCAACCTTTCAATCATGACCCTAAAAGTTCTGCCTCCTTTTTTAATAAATTCAGATCTCATGAAAGGTCATTGAGGCCCACTTGTGATAGTAAATGTGGTTCACCAGACGAGCACGAAGCTTCATAGTTTTGATCAACTCTTACATCATCATTTCCCTCTGCCAATCTTTATGTTATTTTCTGGCGGTTTAGGCACAGGCAGTTCGTCACTGGGATACAGGTCTCATGGCAGATGGTAAATTAGGGTGTGCTTTGATTTTAAACTAATACTTGCAATATTAGTCAGACAAAAGTAACAATTGGTGTGATGATTTTTTGGTTCCCGCCAAATCATTGGAACAGCATAGTTCATGTGCTGAGAACCCTTTGACAGCTTGTAGTTTGACATATGTAGCACAACAAATGTGAGGGGCCCAATGTTTGTCTTAGTCACCGACTTTGCAGTCAAAATAAAGCTCATAACATTTTTTGATGAGAATAGAAAAAGTAAGATTCTGAAATTTAAATTACATACAGAAACCACTAATACTTGTTCTGGGACAACATTTTTTATACCAGTGTAACCAAATAACGTGTAAATTCTTATCAATGGGGAGCTGACTCACGATAACATTTATCAGACTTGACTTTAGTTTTTTGTATAGTTTTGCCTTTTAGGAAATTTTTTATAAACTCAAACGACTGCCAGCAGGATTATAAATGTATTCGACTGAAACTTGATAAACACCTACTGTTCGAAATGCATGAACTAATAATATACTACAAGCAACACTGTGTCTGTGTGAATTTATCAAACACCCTCAGTATAACACAGAATAAATAAATTACGATGCATACTGTGTTTTACTTTTTTAAAGTAATCATATAATTTTTTTTTAAAAAGTAGTTTAATAATAAACCAAGTATAAATTTTGTTATTATACTTATATGTTACACTATATAATAGAATTTTTATGTTAAATGTATGTTTCAGTGTGTTCCTTGGCAATATTAAGACTGCATTTGAACATAATCCAAAATTGACTAATTTGTTACTTGATCCTTTTTTTAATGATGCGATACAGAAGAGTCAGGCTGCATGGCGTGAAGTTGTAGCAACTGCTGCAGTACTTGGTGTACCAACACCTGCTTTTAGTACTGCTCTTGCATTCTATGATGGTTACAGGAGCAAACGTCTTCCCGCTAATTTACTTCAGGTACATTTACATTATCTAGTTATGCCTCTTTTCTTTCACAAATTCGAATATGTTCTTTTGCATTGTTTTCTTGAATTTGTATGGGTTGTGTGTAAGGGTTCTTGAATTTGTATGTGTGAGTATATGAGTACTTTGCTACATTTACTGAATATAACATTTTTTCTACGTTTTTAACCCTCTGGGCACTGATTTTTTTAATACCTAAAAATGAGTTTGAATACTGAGATATCTTATTACATTTCATTCATTCTACTTTCTAGAAAACATAGAATTAATTTATATCTCAAGATGTTTAAATCACAAAAAAATCATGAAATATAATATTTTATCTAAACTGTTTTTTCTTTGTTTAAAGTAAGTAGTTTTTTTCATTGGAAATTTTGAAACATTCATTGGTAGGAATAAAAGACAACATAAATTACAGACAAATTCATTTTTGGATTGTATCTGACAAAAACGTTCTTTGAAGAAGTAACTCCTCATCTTTTTCCTTCTGCCTGTCATTTTTGTTTTTTTTAAAAAAAAGTTAATATCATGAATCGGTTAGAGAAATCATTATAATATTTTACAAATATATGTGGTATGCACATGTTTACACCAACTTTCTCTAATAAATAAAAAATTTCTATGTAAACACGTTTACAAGTTTAAGAATTGTGACAATGTCAATTGTTTAGTCTTTTATATTTTGATAATCATAAGTTTATTCAAAACATATTTAAATAAAATGTTAAGCATTTCATTGTAAACAAAGTGAGACTACTTTTTAAAATCAAACAACTGAATTTTTGCAGAAAATTTACTTGACCTAGTCCCATGTGGCATTTTTGTGTCCTAAGATGAAGTCTATAATAAAAGGAAGCCGTATTGAATCCATAAATAAAGTAATTACCAAGCAATAAAGCTCATTAAAGTGTTATCAGAAGCTGATGTTGCAGCATTACCTGCAGTAGTGGAAACTGTTTAGAGAGATGTAGGGGATCTGAGAAGTGAACACATTGAAGGAAATAACATTTTCATTATGTAATGTATAGGTTAAAAAAATGTTGAACATTCATTATTCTATAGTCACACCTTATATCTTGTCAGCAGTTAAATGTATCGGCTTCTGTTTTTATATTGTTACTTAAATTTCTTTTGCCAGCTATTGTTGAAAAGTACATATTAGTGAAGTCATCATCATCATCCAAATAACTATTCTGTCGTCAATTTCTAACGTGGTGATAACCACTACCATATTTTGTTCAGTTACTTTACATAATTTACTTTAACATTTGTCATTTCTCATGAACTATTAATTGGAAGCTCATTAAAATAAAGTTTTTGTTTTGTCAATCAGAACAATATCAGATTTTGAAGCCATTTTCATAATAACAATAAATGATATATAAAAGATATTACAACCTAATACATTACTAGCCCTATAAATATCAATTGTAATCCCAATTGCTTTTCAATCTCTTTGTAATTAAACATTAAAGAAAAAATTATAATTACAAATACAGCAATTTAAAAAATGAATTTTTGATTCATTTTGAAAAGAATGATTGACTGAATAAATGTAAATACAAAAATTAGGCCAAACACTTACGGTATACTGATTCCATTTGCAATAATTCCATTCTACACGTTCACTGGGTTAGATAGATTGCAGCCCAGGCTGAAAGCTTAAATTTTATAATAATTTGCAATCATAATAAAAAAAATGTATTACCTGATACAGGAGTGAAAGAGCTGTGTGGATGTCACTTGGCAGTTGAGAGCACTAAGCTTTAAGCATGTCACTGAATGTGGTATGAACATTCTTCAGTAATTAAAAGTTAATCAGTTAATCTAGCAAGCTTATAAACAGAAGCTCATTTATAGATTAGAAATGGATTGAAGAGACCAAAGAAAAAGTCAATTCAAATTCTCTCAATTCCCTTCATAGTAGTTGAATCTCCATGGCAGAATGGTAGCATTTCACTCTTCTGTCCAAAAGGTTCTGGGTTCGAATCAAGTTAGATTTATTATTTTTCATTATTCTAGTTATTTTTATGAATTTCCCTTCCATGTTCTTATACATAAGTTTCAAGCTTTTGCAATAATCCTACGTAATTAAACAGTTCAGCATTGTTATAGAAGTAACCATTTGTTTCATGTATAAGTAATGAGTTAAATTCTTTACAAATTAGTCTTTTAAATTGAGTAATATGTAATATCACTATTATTTTTATGTAAGGAATTCAACTGCACTATTTTTTTCGAACAGGCCTGCAGAGGATCATGCAAATATCATTTTAATTCTGTTTTGATTTCCCCTTTTCCTCCTCCAAAATTCTTTCACTATGCTGTGTTTTTCATTCTTCTGTCCAGCACATGCACTCACTCTCTTTTCTTTTTTGCATTCACAAGAACCTCTATTTTGTGAATTTTTTCTCTAAATCTTTTCCTGTCTTAACAATTTGTTATTTTTATATTGCTGTATGTAGATGTTCGTTGACTTGTTTTATGTATAGGGGCGGAGTTTTATATTTCCAAAATGTATCAAAAGGTCTTTGGTTCAGTCTATCTGAATCCATTCGAATCATTTGTCATCATCATAGTTTGTTTGACAGAGGCAAACTAATGATGGAAGATCCTTGTTTGATTTTCAGCATGTTAGATAATATAAAAATGAATTGTCTAGTAAAATTAACATTTTGTTTTAAGTTAAGTGATATTCTTTACAAATGAATATCTAGCTACAATTAAAGAATAATTAGTCATTGCTTTTATCCAGTTTAAGTATAAAATTCACATAAAAGATACTTCTACTATTAAGGGTGTCCCAAAATAAAATGTAACCCATCTATCATTTTTTTAAATACTTAAATGAGAAAGACATGAGTAAGTTATTAGTACATTTTTGTTATCAAATTTTCTACACTTTAAATTCTAGAGTAAATGCGAAAGTGGGCACCATCTTCTTGAGTACATGGTTCCACCTTTTCACTGTTTCTTACAACTATTTTAGAGTTTTTTACTGAATATTTAATTCAACTTCTTTGATATTGACCTGCAGTTGTTCCATGTTCATGGTTTTTTGCTGAAAGCTTTTCTTTCAGGTAACCCCCGAAAAAAAAATCTGATGGTGTCATACCTGGGGATCTCGGTGGTCATAAGCTCTGACCATTGGTTCAATCACCAAAGAACTTGTTAATAAAAGCAGTTGTTGATTTTGCATAGTGTGATATTGTGCCATCATATTGTAACTAACAGTATCGATCTTCTTCCAAGATAGCAATAAAAAATGTTCTAATATCATTCTGTGTACCCAAAGAAAATAGGCACAACAATTTTTTTTGTGATACACACACCAGAACCCATCTTCTGCGACTGCAGCAGTTTTTCATGGCACAAGTAGGGATTTTCATCACTCCAAATCCCACTGTTTTGACTATTTACATAGTCGTCCAAATGTAACCACACCTCATCAGAGAAAAATAGTGAGTTGTGAATAGTTACATATTCAGAGAAAACATGAATCCTTTCATACACATATCTACGAAACAAGTGACAGTATTTTAGCTGTTTTTCTTTGTTGGGATTAACAAATTGATGAACTATTTGAATTAGATAGTTGTAGATTTAACTGTTTTGTCTTCAAATGATGATTGAATTCAGGTGACAAGCATCAAACTGATTTTTTTGGCAAGGCAATTGATCGGTTATTGATTTCAGTGACTGTGTCACTAAATTCAGTGACGCAGTCAGTACTGATCTCTTATTAGAAACAGATTTATCAAAGTAGTTAATGTAGTGATTCTTGTACTACAGTTACTGATCATATACTGAAGTTTGACTCTATAACAAAAGCATATTCCTCTTGTGAAAACACTTTTTTCTCACTAACAATGCATTAAGCATTCTGATCGTTTTTTTTTTATGGTTATGATACTAGTCTACTGTATTGGCAAGATAGTCATTTGTTAGAGTCATTTCTTTACTCTATTCCAGTAAAACATGGGAGAGTATTCCATAAATTCAAATTTTATAGAATACTGATTGATGGATTCTTTTATGTATAAGTAATCCCTTGCTGTGTATAAATTGTATAAGACTGTATGCAATAATACATTATTGTATACAGTTATATACAATAATACAGTGCATCTCATATAGGGACACCCTGCATTATTGAATTTTTTGTACAATTTTCAGATTTTAAATCATTGAGAATGGCATGGAGGCGTGTTTGGAAATCTCAGTAGACAGCCTGTTTACGGGAACATGAATGACAAAGAAGTAGCATGTCCTTGTGCAGTATTGATATTTACTTCTGTGGGTTTAATAAAATAAATAATAAATATAATATAGTAAGCTACATCCATGATAGCAACTATTAAAAATTACAATTTTATATTGTATTTATTTTATGTTTTAGGCTCAGAGAGACTACTTTGGAGCTCATACTTATGAACTGTTGAATGAACCAGGCAAGTTTGTCCACACTAACTGGACCGGACATGGTGGCAATGTTTCTGCAAGTACTTATCAGGCCTAATATTTGTGTAATACACATCATCATCATCATCATCATCATCATCAGATGCATTTATGACTAACTCATATCATTCCAATTCAAATTTCCATTTCTGTACATAAGATAGTATTTATTATATCTTATTTTATATAGCAAAATAAAAAATAATATATATATATTATATCAATTATTCATTGTGGATCTCTAAAAATTAAACTTAGTTCAAATAATAATAATGATCATTTTAAACTATATTTTTTCTAATAAGTTCCTTTGTGTATTTTTTTGCTATTTTGTGTAGTTTATAAAATTATTTAAATTTTTTTTTTTAGTGGTGATGAATAGTTTCTTGATTTTAATTAATCTGTTTGGTTAATTTGTGGATCTTTATAAGAAATATTATAAATATACTGAACAGCGAGGTGAAGTACTTATTCATATTAGTCTGTACTGGTTTCTTTAATGAATTTTATTTATTTTTCCATTCTTTCAACTGCTTCTTTTCACAACATTCTTTTTTAATTTTTAGCTAATGTAATATTAAATAATACTGTACATTTTGTCTATTTATTTATTGTTATTTAATTCACCTTGATAAAGATGTAATGTAATATTTTTACTTTATGAATGCTGCGTGTTAAACTAATAATACTAATAGTGATGTATATTTTGAAGGTTATATGTTGTTATTTATTTTTAAATACTTGTTACTTATTAATATTTTTAAACTTTCGATAGTTTATTTTTGTATATGCATTAATGAGCAATATTTAATTACACAGAAATGGAATATGTATTACAAAAGGTGGGTATTTTCTAATAATGATCAGTTACCTATAAAATATGCATACTATAATGTAACAACATTTTTAGTCAAGATTTGTATTATTTTCATATAAATTTATTTTAGAAGTGAAATAATGTTTTGAAGTATTTATTTTTACTTGTTCCCTTTTCCTGCTCACTTGATCCTTTCTTTTTCCTGTTTAGCCTCCGGTAACTACCATTTAGATAATTCTTCAGAGGATGATATGTATGAGTGTAAATGAAGTGTAGTCTTGTACATTCTCACTTCGACCATTCCTGAGATGTGTGGTTAATTGAAACCCAACCACCAAAGAACACCGGTATCCACGATCTAGTATTCAAATCCATGTAAAAATAACTGGCTTTACTAGGACTTGATCGCTGGAACTCTCGGCTTCCAAATCAGCTGATTTGGGAAGACGCGTTCACCACTAGACCAACCTGGTGGGTTTTGCTCACTTGATCCTGGAATAAAAATGACTACACAATAACATATGACAAAAAGCATTAATTTATTACCAGTTATTTATAGCTGGTTATTAATAACTGGTTTATCTTCATATCCTTTTAATAACTGTTAATTTACTATCAGGTTATTTTCCATGTTTATTAACTTGTAAGAGAATAATATAATATGAGGACCTGCAACAAAAAAGCACAGTTTGTCCTGTGGTTTGTAGAATTGAAATCAATTGTGTCTCTTCATAATATTCAGATCATCACATATCCTGATCAAGTTACAATTGATAATAAGTGTATTCATCAGCAGTATACAGTTTTTTAAAATGAGAAATGTAAAAATGAGGAAATTTCAAAGATATTTTTAGAAAGTTTTTGCATTTGAATTCATATATTAGATTCTAGAAAAAGTTGAATTTGGTGTTTTATGCTTCAAAAAATCAATAAACAATGTGAATTTTTATGTACTTTAAATGGACAAAACCATTTTCCACATCAGTGGATATGCTCATGATCACCGGTGTAAAATTGAATTACATTATGCAATTTTGAGAACATTTAGAAATCAATAATGAATGTGTGGTTTGAATTACTAAATTCAAAGTTACAGACACTTTCTTCTTGAGAAGAGTGCCAACTGCCAACCTTCACATCTGCCAACTTTCCTCCTCTCCATCACTCCAGACATCAACTGCTTTGGAGGTTATCCATGTTTCCTCCTCTCTGCTGGAGCCCATTCCAACATCCTCGCAGACTATCTACACTGCTCCATTTTCTGAACATGCCCATATCATAGTAATTGTCTTCCCTCCAAAACATCAATCACTGTACTGGTTCTTTTTCTGATCTCCTCATTTCTCACGCACTGCATTCATGAAACTCCTGCACAGCAAATCCATCTCCTCAACCAACAATCTTCCCGCATCCCTTTCTAATTTCCCAAGCTTCTGATCTGTACAAAAAATGCTCTCGATAACACACTCTTGTACACCTATATATAGTTGCTTTCCATATCCCTTCAGACCACCACAAAGAATTACACCTCTGGATCACCATTTGCCCCAAAGCTATACAGTGACATCTTTTAACACTATTTCCCTTTTGTAATAATATAAAGCCAAGGTATTAAGCCTTCACATGCCTTGATGATATTCAAGTCATCTCCTTTTGCACCAGCCACTAAAGATTTCATCTTACTGAAATTTATCTTCAAACCCTAATTAATAAAGGTTCCCATCAATTTTCTTACCATATAGTTAATATCAAACCAATCTGATGCTAATATCCTGTATACGTACTGAAGAAAAATCTACTTTCCAGCTTACCTATCAGACTTGTTAGTGTACTTTTCCAGTTTTTGTATAATTTCTTCCTATATTCAGTTACCATTAAACGTTGAAGAAATAAGTTCCAAAACAAATATATAGCATGTGTAATAACCTGTTTCTTTTACTGAAATGATGTCAAATCAATGGCATGATTTTGTAGATAGATTTTTAGAAAATTAAAAAAAAAACATAATTAGTATTGCTTACGATCCAGAAGATTATGCGAATAATTTTAAATGGGAAAAATTTAGTTTGATATATTTGCAGATAGTGTTGTTAAATTTATACATAAATTACTTAAATTATGGAATGGAATGCAAAGTTGACGGGAGTTTATAGATTCTCCCTACGGATCGCAGAACCTGGACAGTGTCCCTTGCTGCTGGTCTTAAATTATATTTTTACTGTGGTGCAGCTTATCCCATAAGTCAAACAAGGCTGTAACGTAATAATATTATTATGCAGATATGGAGTGTACTATAAGGAAACTATGCTACCTGAGTCAAATTTTGTGTCAGGGTTTTTTCAGATCTTGATTTTTTCAAACCCTTCAACCAAAAAAAATTAAATTTTAATATTAGAAAAAAGCTAGTGTTTTTTTTCTTTTTGTGTTGTCAATTATTATTTTTTTTTTTTTTTGTTGCCTTTGCTTTCAAAAACAACATTCTTGTAATAATTAAATGATTCCATTACATTAGGTCACTTGGTTGTGTATTTTGGAATCTCATTAAGGAGCAGGGAATGCAGTCTTATTATGTAAGGGGATAAACATAATTTTTTAACTTTTTTTTTGTCAATTATCATTTATTTTATATCCTCAGGTTGAATTAGCAGATTTTGTATGATGAGTAATGAATATAGGTAAGTCATTGATGCCATTTAATTTTGGTTTAGTCAAAGAGGTGAGAAGTTACAGCTATCACGGCCCTGTATCTCAAACAGAAGAATGATTTTTTTTTTACAAAATTCTTTGATTGAGGGTCCTACCGAGTAAAAGAGTATGTGGATGTCCAAAGATGTTTCAATTGCTGCAGATATGGTCACAGGGCTAAATTTTGTAAGTTTGCCTTGGTGTGTGCCCATTGTGGTGAGGAGGGCCACAAGCATGATGATTGTTCCCATAGGTTCGAGGCTCCGGCCTTTGCTAGCTGCAAGAGGTTGCACAAGAATCATGAGCACCCAGTGGTTAGTAGGGAGTGTGGCTGTTACATAAGGGCCATTGCATTGTATTTTAATTCCTTAGGTGGTTAGGTTTGGTCAACTAAATGCCCAGGGTGCTTATGTAGTCCAAGTTGAGTTAGGTGAGATTGCAGAAAGACGGAACCTTAATGTTGTCCTTCTGCAGCACCCATATGTAATTAGGGGTGATCTGCCAGGCTTTTGAGCTGGAAAAAGTTTTGTGTAGGGCACACCTTTATGTCTGCTATTCTACCCAGGATGTCGCATGATAGTGACTTTATACAGTAGGTTCTTGACGCACATCATGTTGTGGTCAGACTTGCCATTCGCAGACAGAACCTTACAGTTGTTAGTTCATATTTCCAATACAGGGATCCCATTAAGGAACACCTAGCAAGATGAGATAGGATCCTTCGTATTGTGGGTAATGGTCCGATCCTTATTGGTGCCGATGTTAATGTGAAGTCACTTTACTGGCACAGTGGAATCACTGATAATGGCGGTGGCCTAATTGACAGTTTCATCGTGCAACACAATTTTGAGGTCTTTAACGTTGCAGACCGGTTTGCTACTTACATCGGTACGTTTAATGGACCTTTTCAGGTACAAACATTGACATCACCATTGGTAGGGACATCCTGGCAGGGTCCTTGACTGGTCTGTGGTCGACGACTGTTCTAGCGATCATCGGTTGATACTTTTTGAAATAGCGGATGAGCTGCGCGATGGCCATGAGGAACACTTTCCTGTTTACCGGTGGCGCTTCCTGCGTAGAAGGACAGACTGGCCGAAATTCTCCTATTTTTTGGAGTCCAGACTGGATATTTTTTTCTCGAGACCTTGACGGCCTGCCATTAGATGTCCTGGCAGAAATAAAGCTAAAGCTTTATTCCTAGAGGCACTGGCCGGGAACGTATATCTGGTTAGTGGTCTCGGAATCTGACAGCACTGAGGCAGTCTATGAACCGACTCAGAAGGCTGCGCAACGAGAGGGTGATCCCGATCGGCGTGCGTCGCTAACTGCGAATTACCGTAGATCAAGGGCTAGGTACTTTAATAGCATTAGGTCCTCCAAGCGTAATTCCTGGCGCTGCTTTGTTCAGGAGCAAGGGAATAGAGATCCTTGGGGCATTGTGTAAGAGCCCTTGGACATAAGCGCAGGAAAGATGTCCTCTTGTCAACCCACGAGGGTGTGGTAATTGATAAGGACCATGTCCTGAATGTTTTGCTCCCGGATACACTATGGTAGGGGAGGTTTCATACCACCGGCGTATCAGGCGGGAAGTCGCGGTTTTCGAGACCGACTTACAATCTTCTAAGATCACTGAGGCGGAAGTGCGCTAGGTGATCTGTAGAATGGCATAGCACAAGGCTCCCGAATATGATTGTATCAGAGTGGAGCTCCTCGGCCGAGCGCTTCCAGTAGTCCTTGGTCCTCTAACTAGAATATATAATAGGTTGCTCTTGACCACTTTCCGGCGTGTTGGAAGCATGAAGACTTGGTGTTGTTCAAAGGTGGCGACAAAGATCCTACTGTTAGTTCTTCTTACCGTCCACTAACGCTCTTGCCCATGATTGGCAAGGTTTTTGAGAAGGTTCTATACATGCGTATTAATGTTAGTTTGGCACTGATCATTTGCTAATGGACAACCATTATGGATTCCGTCCGGGCAAGAGCACTGAGGATGCCATACTAAATGTGATGGATCATCTTCATGGATCTTCATCTAGACCATGTAAACATGTTTTAGGGATTTTTCTGGACATATCCGGGGCATTTAACAACTTATGGTGGCCCTGTGTCCTGTCAGATGCAGAAACGTAAGTGTACACGAAATGAACTAGAAGTGCTCCTCTTAAGTTATTTCAGCCATCGGACCGTTTCCCTGCGTGACGACGGCTCGGAGGTTCGTAAGAACTTAACTAAAGGATGTCCTCAGGGCAGTATTCTCAATCCCCTTCTTTGGATCATAGAATTCGATTCGATATTGCGTTTAAGTTTGCCATGTGGTTGTAGTGTCGTCGCTTATGCTGACGACGCGCTGCTACTGATTGAAGGGAATTCGCGTAACGAGGTAGAGTTCATAGCTGCTCGTGCTGTGAGACGCTACGACTATGAAGTCTCCATAAGATAATTTTCAGTCCAGAGAAAACTACAATGATGTTGCTTAAGGGCCGATTGGCTGCTAACCGACGAATCCAGGTCCGGACGGCTGGTCTCCTCATTTGGTAGGTTACGACTCAAAAATACCTGGGTGCTATTCTTGATGAGAATTTATGGTGCAAGGCACATCTACAGTATGTAGCAAAGAAGGCCGCTGATGCTTTTTATGGAATCCGTAGAATCATTCATCCCGAGTGGGGGTTGAATTACCGTACCATACGATTCCTTTACAAAGGGGTCAGAGAAGCTATTACGTATACAAAGTTGTGTGCTGCGCCTGTCTGGGCTCACCGCATGGCCTTTAGGTATTGCGCGGACATTTTGCTGCGGGGCCAGCGACTCCTCTTGCTGTCTTGTCATAGAACAGTCTCGCGGGAGGCAGTTTGTGTTATAGCCGGAGTCAAACCAATAGATATCTTGGCTAATGAGCGTAAGGAACGCTATATTTCCAAGGTAAATAACCTCTGATTGACGTCAGAACGAATGCAGGAGATTGAAGACCGGTGCCTTGTGTCTTGGCAGATTAGGTGGGATGAATTGGTCGTTACACGCATGATATATTTTCTATAGTGTCTGATTTAGGTGCGATTTGATGGGTCTCCCCCAATCCGTATATCACACAGTTTATCTCGGGCAAGGTTTCGTTTGGTGGATTCGAGTCAATGCCCGGATTGTAGAACTGATGATACAGTGGACCACATCCTCTATGTCTGTCCCTGATACAAGGTTGAACGTTCACGATCTGTTAGGGAACTTAAGAGAATACATTCATTACTGGATCTTCGTATTAACTGGATGATACCCGAGGAGTGGTCTATAGTGGCTGGTTTTTTTCGCAGCCTTGCGGTGTGTAGGTCTGCAGAGGGAGTTTAATCGAAGTACTCGATTGTGGTAGGATCCCAGGTGGCTAGGGTTCCGGCTTAGGCATTGGATTGATTGGAGGTAGGTGCATTGGCATCGTGCCACGGTTATATTGGTATTGTTTGTGATTCTCTTTGGGGCTTCCACTGGTGAGGGTGGCCGCGCCGCCAGGGTGTGTTAACTCGTGCGACTGGGGCGTGGCTTCTTTCCACGCCCCGTATCTTTTTTTTTGTATTGCCACGCAAGAACCATAATGGGACCGGGTTGGGGTGCGAAGTTTGTCCCCAGCTCCTGCGCGGACAGGAATGAGGTTGCGTTCCCCTTGTTAGGTGACTTAAATTGGTCGACTTAATTGGGTGTAGGTCTGAACTCTATTTTGCGTAAGACGTAATTTTGATTGAAATTAGTGTAACACTGATTTAACTTTAAACTCATTCTTTTTCTGAGGCATTCAAGTCACGAAAGTTGCTGTAAAATCTGGAATAGGCGCGGGGTTCGCGGTTTTGGTCAGTTAGTTTGAGGGAATCATGTTGGGTTGAATGTGAAGATGTCTGTTTGAGGCCTATGTGAAGGCAAAATTTGATTTGTATTTACTGATGGAAATGTCTGCCGAGGCATTTACATTGGTGGCTTCCCCACCGAGGCCTGGCTGATGA
This sequence comes from Lycorma delicatula, assembly GCF_047948215.1. Lineage (NCBI taxonomy): Eukaryota > Metazoa > Arthropoda > Insecta > Hemiptera > Fulgoridae > Lycorma > Lycorma delicatula. Next base: position 84,860,941 of record NC_134456.1, on the reverse strand, counting down.
TTGTGAGATTTAATCAGTTAGAGGGTCTAAAGTCAGCCTCCGGTAAAGCACTTTAGGGCTCGTAATGGAGGGGTGGGGTTTAGCGACCATTAACGTCACAAGGTGGGTGTCTTCCCCCTATGGAGTTGGGATGGAATACCACAGAAACAGTTCTAAATCCATTTCTACTTCTAATAAAGAATTCATTTTCACTTTTTGAAATAACCTCAAAATGTAATATTTTATTTTAGCCAAGAGTATACATAGGCATTATAAATGTATTTATTTATTTACTTCTACAAGTTGATGCCCTTTATTAATAGTAGTCAATTAATGATAATGAATTTTTTTAGCAAGCAAAAAAATCCTGCCTGACTTGGTACCCAGTTATGGTAATATTTAAAAATATTACCACTTCGCCAGGAAAATCACTAAACTTAATAATGACAAACTTAGCATTTTATAAAGATGCTTCAATTCAAAACAGTATGGTTTAATCTTACATATTTGAAAACTTTTACATACGAGCCACAGAAGTACTATAATTATTATTAATGGGAATGCAATTAGCAATTGTATATCTACCTGAGAAGCCTATTGCAATGTGTTCATTTATATTTTAAGTTAGATAGTTGACGACCGTCCTGTGAAAGATGTTCTATATTGCTAGTGTAAAATTTCTTAATTCTGTTCAGTAATTATCTTTTGGTATAGTTACTGAATGCTTTACTGATTACTAATTAATGCTTCACTGTGTTTGTAAAGAATAAAAATGGGAATCTTTTTTTTATTAATTATTTTATTTGTTACCTATTATTATTTAATACTGTTCAAAAACTCACCATCTAATCAAAATTTAAAATAGGTTTTTCTAACTCTGGCTGTAGAAGAAAATCATTAGACATATGGATGTAAGAAAAAAATGCAAAATCTTTTGGCAACATTTTTAAGATCTAAATTATTCATTATTTATTTTTGGTGCTATTATTACAAACAAAGAGGCTCTGTGGTATAACTCATAATTACACTACAGAAATGGAACAAGTAGGTTTGTGTAAAGATTTGGTTTGTCTGTAGTAGATTTTATGACTACATAAAATTTTGGCCCCCAATCAAAGTTCTTAGCAATAGTACGATGATTTTTTTTTATTATAAAAAAAATGATAAGTTTATTTTAATTAAAAATGTTTTACTCAATATGGCATAAGTAAATATATAAGCTACTAATTACTTATGCAGAATTCTTCATAAGTACATAATCAAGTTTATCTATTTCTGCATCTAATTACAGCAGATATCTAAACTTGGCAGACTAGTATATTTTCTGATGATGAAAATAAGACTTCTCTTGAGGTAACTCTGAAATACAAGACCTATTAATTTAATTTACCAAACAGTTTCTTTCATAAATTTTAGTCGTTTCTTCATTTACTTCAGTTGTACTATATTGAAAGGTTTTAAAAATAAAGTACTTTGCACCAAATCATATTTAATTTTCAAAAAGAATAAGGTTATTTAATATAGCTGTCCCATTTTATTTTAAGGAATTACCTTCCTTTATTAACATATCCGAGTCCAGAAAAAAAATTTTGTAAGCTACAATCTTTGTCTTAGCTAAAATTCTAGGGTTGGTTGAGATTAGACTTATAGTATATCAAGGATAGCTGTTCAGTATGTTTTTTAAAGCTCCAGAAATGAATTGAGACTTTATAATCTTTCTCTAATTACTATTTGTTGAACTCATAGACAATAATATATATCAACAAAACACTTTACAAGCCATGAGATCATTTTGCTTTGAATATTTTATTTTCCACATTAAAGCCTATGTCATTTTTTTATCCAGAGCTACTTCTAGATAATTATATTAGTTATAATCTGATACCTTCAATAGTAGTATTATGAATACAATAAAATTCTCTTTTCAAGATAAAAGCGTAACAAGATAGTTTTTTAAAACTCTAAGGAATTATAAGGAAGACCTTATAGTAACTGAAAATGAAATATTATTTTATAACTTTCACTACTATTAGGAAATAATAGTTGTTCACTATGAAGTTTTTATGATAAGGTTCAATAAACCACAGATATAAGATTTCATTTTCTGTTGTTCCTTTAATCACTGAAATTTTAATCATTACCAAAAACTGGCTCCTTAATCATTACTAAAGCTTGCTTAACCTTTCTGAAGAATATGTACTTAAACTATCTTAAAATGATTGTATCATCAATATGCACTGGAGCTGCACACAAGATAGCAGTAAGCATTATCAAATACCCCTGAATGTGAAAGGAATAGTTCTTTAGAACTTGCCAATTAGTCATAATGTTACTCATAAGCTATGAAAAAAAAATTATCTAACATCTCAGCTTAAAATTGTTATGGGATTTATCTAAGTTCATCTCTCAGCTTTCCATTTGGTAATCCCATAAAACATAAGTGTTGATATCTATTCCAAGTTAGTGATTGCTTCTCTTCATAGTAAACTGCAATAGATCTTGTAAGTTCTTGGAAGATGGAAGTTCTTCAGCATTCAGATACTGAGATGATTGAGAACGGTGAAGGTAATCTTCTCATTCTCAAAAATACTGTCATGCGTGACACAGTCATGTCATGACCAGTTAATATGAACAATAATCATGTGCATGACAGTTACTTTTGATACGTGGGAATGTATACTACAATCTTGAACTTAGAAAATATTTATCAATCATATACATCTTGTTTCAAAATAAATATCGGGTTTTAAAGCCTTGTAATATTTCTCAAGTTTCACACACATTTGTTAATTATACACGAAATGAAAGAGCAACTCAAACAGTTTTAGCTGTGTGCAAGCTCATAAATTGTTTCCTGACTTCTAGAAAAGTGCTACTAGAAAATATAGTGACCTCCCAATGGAAAGCTTTTGTGTTTTACAGTTTACAAAGTGTTAATCTGTAATTACTGTCCAATCTGCATTTCGTTTGTAGTTCTATTGTGATCCCCCAAGTGAAGATAACATTCATAGATGGTATAAACAATCTGAAACCATTAGCTGAATTTGTAAAGGGAAGAGTGCAGGACAATCGACTGTGTCCAGAAACAATATTAAACATATAAGAGAGTCTTTTGTGCATAGTCCTAGGTAATCCATTAAGAAGGCTAGTTGCAAATTAGCAATTCGAGCAACATCTGTGTGGAGGGTTTTAAAGAATGCTTACAATTGTGTCCATAGTATCTACAGCTGTTACAAGTTCTAAAGCCTACAGATTATGATGGTTTGTGTGCTACCTCCGGAAAAGAAATGATGAACACTTGTCGTATCATATTCAGTGATAAATCAACATTTCGTATTAATGGAAAAGTAAACACTCGTAATGTGTGCATCTGAGTATCAGAAAATCCTTACAAAATATTGCAGTGTGAACAAGTAAAACTGAATGTTTTTTATATCGTATCCCATGGACCTTTCTTTTTGCAGAAGCAAGTGTTCTGGAATGAACTATCTTGGTATGCTACAACTATGGCTCTTTCCTCAACTTCTATACAAACCATAGAACGTTATTTGGCAAAAAGATGGTCCACCTCCTCACTGGAATAACGCTGTACATGATTGGTTAAATGAAATTTTCCTTGACTGCTGGATTGGTTGCCAGGGCTTGTTTGCTATGGCCTTCCACGTTCGCTGACCCTGTGTGATTTTTTTTCTTCGGGTGTTTAGAAAGGATCAAGTGTATGTGACATCATTATCAGCTGACCTAACAGACTTGAAACAGCTGTATCATCAATTACTCCAGACTGATTAAAGAATGGGATGAATTCTTCTATCGGCTGGATGTGAGCTATGTGACAAATGATGGAATAACGCTGTATTGGTTGAAGCTCACATTTAACACTTAAAAGAAAAATTGTTTGAGTTGCTGACAACTCATTATACATTTCATATATAATTTATCAATATAAGTAAAACTTAGTAAATATTACATAACTTTAAAACCCCAATATACATTTTGAAACACATAGTGTGTGTATATATATATATATATATATATATATATATATATATATATATATACATTAACAACAAATTGGTATTCAGTTATATTTTTAAGTTCTCATCATTGAATATTACCAACAAAAATCAAACGAATAAAAAAATTAACTTTTTTCAAGCACCCAAGCACTGGTAAATACATGAAAAAAAGAAATAACAAGTTATAAATATAATCTTATTTAATAACTACATAAAACTGGAGTTTTCTATTGATGAATGTTGTCAAAACCAGTCACTTTACAAAAAAAAGAAAATTGTATAACATCAATGAGATAATCTGTTTCTAATCAGTCTCGCAGCAGAAAATTAAAAATAATACTTTCAAAAATCTTTTCCTGGCATTTAAATTAATTTTTGATGCAAACAAATTATATTTCTGACTGAAAGCTCGTTTCGCCTGTGCTGTTCACCATTTTATATCACTCCTGCTTTGTCCATCTTTAGTAATTCTACTTCCAAATAACAAAATTCTTCTACCTCATAATATTTTCTCTTCCTGTTTTCACATTCAGTGGTCCATCTTTGTTATTTCTACTACATTTGATTACTTTCGTTTTGTTCTTGTTTATTTTCATGTGGTAATTCTTGCGTAGGACTTCATCCATGCCATTCATTGTTTCTTCTAAATCCTTTTTACTCTCAGCTAGAATTACTATATCAGCAGCAAATCGTAGCATCTTTATCTTTTCACCTTGTACTGTTACTCCGGATCTAAATTGTTCTTTAACATCATTAACTGCTAGTTCTATGTAAATATTATACCAGCAATAAAAAACTGAAAACCTAGAATAAAATAAAAAGCTACTTTTAATAGATTTAAAGAAAATGTAGTGCTTCTCAGTTTTATCTATACATATAAATATGAGCACAAATGTTGTTTCTAGATATTTTTCAATACTGCATTCTTGTTTTGGTTTAAAGTATTAATACAATATTTTTCTGCCACAATTTATTCTGTTTTATTTTAATAAAGTCAAATTTCCTAAATTTGTCTTCATGTTCAGCTGACAATTACTCACAGGTTTTTCTCAAAAATAAACTTTACAAATTTTACTGAAAATTTTGTTTGTTTACTGTTGAAATACTTGTATTTTAAAAACATAGTGTCTATCCTTTCATGATTCATCGCTTGAGTCTACTGGAGGAATTTCAATTCCCTTCTTTATAGTAAAGGAAACATCTTGCAGGTTTAATATATCTACATACATTCATTAATGGATTTGCAGATAACTCATGGATATTAAGTTAAAATAGATTTATATGTTTCTACTATAAAATATGCTTTAGGCAATATGTCTAGAACTCATACCTTACAGTACATAAATTCGCCATTATTATTTATGATCAAAAACTTTAATGAAATTTGTACAGATATGAACATTTTTGATTGTAATGTCAATGAATTTTTAAACATGATCTCTACATATTATCAAAGGTTAAACCAACATGCTACACTGAGCTGAATTTCAGTATATTATTGTATCTAATGTTTTATGAATACAATTTTCGTTTTATTTTATTGTTTTCTTTAATTTTTGTCTGTAATATTACTGTTTTAAGAAAAGCTTTTGTTCACTGACTTATACAAGATAGTAACTCTAGTTAGTTTGTTATAAATTAGTTGTATGATTATATTATTACGATTGTATATGTATGTATAGGTGCACTGTAAGTGGATTTGTTCTGCTTTGTAGAGTTGCGCACAATAAGTTGACACATTTAAATTTTGGATTACATACCAAATGCAGTGTTAGTAGAAAGTTCTTTTACTGCATGACATGTTTAATATGGCCTATGCCTATAGGCCTAATATGGACATTATGCCTAACAACCTCTTCAAGGAGAGTGTAACTGTTTCTGATGACTCTACCATACAAGTCCTCTTGAATCTCTTCACACAACTGAACTATCCATGCACACATTTCTATAAGATTTGAAGATCTAAACAGGAAAATTTCCTCTTCTAAATACACCTATAAAGAAAGTCACAAGAATTTAAATCCAAACTCAGAGGTGACCAAAAGAACCCAATCATACATAAACCAATGAGTATCTACAGGCAACTCAGTCATAAGCAGTTTGGAGAGAAAATCATTCCTTACCGTATCCAAATAGCATTAAAGATTATCTGTATTGTCAAAAAACACTGGGCCTATTATTCCATGACCGTATTGTTGTTTCTCATGCATCATTTGTAATGCTGCTGTTCCCCAAAAGCGAACATTTTTTTGTTAATAACCCCATCAGTATGAAAATAGACCTCGTCTGAATACCAAGTCTTGAACAGAATCATTTTTCCCTTCCGACCACTGTGCAAACTCCAATTTTTTTGCTTGTTAGGTTGTGTTAACTTATGCAGGACAATCAATTTGTATGTAAACATCTTGAGATCACTGTGCTTTGTACTATACGATGAGATATTCCCATTTCTTGTGAAGCTCACTATCTGGACATTCCTGGACTACACTGCATGGCAACTCAAAGTCTTCGATATTCCAGCAAACAGCAGTTGCATTAGGTAGTTTCTCTTCTTTTGTGCTGCCTTCTCAAATTTATGCTATAAATAAAGAATGGTGTTTCTTGCTTGAATCCATCGTGTTAAAATGAGCTCAAAATTTTCGCTGAGTCACTGTAACACTTTTTGATTCAGCATAAAGATGCACAACTTTAGCGCACTGTGAATTAGACAAACATTCATGATCAGCCATAGCTCAGCAATAACTGATGTGTTGCAGAATTGGAGGCGAATACAAAGAATAGGCGACATCTACCAGTATATCCAAGAAGTAGGGATTATGCATGCACAATATGAAATACCAGATAAAAAAAATTATTTATAATCGACTATAAATGTGTCAACTTATCATGCACTACTCTGTACCAATGAATAAATAAATAAATAGATAAATTAGTATGGTGATGAGAGGTCAGGCTGATGTCAGTTTAAGAGTGAATTTGACCAACTCTAAATTAAAACATAAACCACAAAAATACAACTACTGTTTTTATTATACTATTTTGCAACTAAACTTGTTACTAAAAATAAAAGCATTTTATAAGATGGCTAGAATAGGTCAATAAAACATTAAATTTATTGAAGAATGAAGCCTTCGCGCTTTTTGTAGTGATGAGCACCATGTGCTCTTAACCCATACCTATAACTATTTTGCACTTATGTGGTCATGAAAACTACTTAAGAGATTAATCATGTAACAGGTTATAATGGCTTTAAAAAAATAACTTTTACTTAAAGAGCTTTTTAAATTAAAGAATTCTTTTTTATAAAATTTTTTTTAGTTTTACAAAATATGAACTACATACACAGAGTGAAGTTTAAAAATAAATCATATGTGCGTGATATTAATATGCGTTACTTGTAGTAATGAATTTCCGTTTAAATTTATGGAAAAGACTTCAATCTAATTTGTATAGAGCTAAAATATAGTATTTCCATTGTAGAAATTAATTTTTTTTTACTTTGTTCTCCATAATAAAATTTACTTTTCTAAAACTTTTTCAATAATTTAACAATTTACTGATGTATTAATGACTCAATTGTCAATGTTGATTTTATCACATTGTTACCGAAAAGGAACTAAAATGCAGAACTTCAAATTAATTGGATAATGGGAAATGAATAAAAAATTGATTACAGGATTCAATTTGGAAGGACAGACAATAGAATTCAAATAAAGGCATGTAAAAACAATATGCTCTAATAAATAAAAAAAGGTTAATGATAAAACAAATTATTAAATAAATAAATAAAAAATACCCTCCTTTAAATAACATGAACAAAATTTACCTTAAATATTTTTTTGATATATGACATGTTTTCAGTAACTCTCGTGAAATCTTCAGTAATACTAAAGATTTTTTGTTCTTTAGATAAATGGAGTTTTTATCAATATCTTTCTTAATTTAAAGTAAAAATGGTTGGTTGATCATTAAAAATTAACAGTTTTGTATAATGTATAAAAAAAAATTTGTCAGTTTTGTAGGCTACTCACCGATGTTGCATTCTTATTCTACAATGTAGCTTGCTTTAAAGATAGGATATCATCCTCATTTCCAAAATCAGTTTTAGATAAGCCTAAAAGCAAAGGTCTATACAAATTAGACTGAAGTCTTTTCCATAAATTTAGATCATCAGATGCACTGGAAAATGATCTTGATAATTCACGACTACGTTGAACAGCGTGCTGAACAATAGTATGCTTATTATCTCCGATCGATGGTAACAAAGAATCGAGAAGATCTGCAAGTTCCTGCATTCCATTTGTTAAAAGTGAACAAGCAGAAACAATTTCTTTCCGAAATTTCTCAGAAGTCTCTAGTTCTTGTTTTGCTTGAATTAAATCACTTTTAAGTTTTTCAATAAGGATATTATTGTCAGTTTCAGACATGTTTTGTAAACGCCCTTCAAGTTCTTCAACCTTTTGTTCTAAAATTTTTTTCTTTTCCTGAAAGTGCAATAGTTGATACTCTTGAAATAGTTCTTTGTCATCACTCAAACATGGGGGACTATTATGGCCATTTGTAACCTCATAATTATTGATTTGTATTTTGCATGTCTCTGAATTATTAAATTTTTCATGAGTAAAGGAAACTTGCTCATTGTTTGAATTCAACTGTTCTTTTAATTCCTTAATTTCAATTTGAAAACGGTCACATAATTTGTTAAGTTTTTCAATTTCTCTGTTTTTACTCCAGAGTTCTTTATTTACTAATTCTTGCAAATTATGAGTGCGTTTTTTTAATTCTAAATTTAACTTTTCTATCTCTTTTTTCTTTATTTCAAGTTCTTGAATCAGATCATCTCCTTTTAAAGAATTTGAATTATCATCTTCAGTATCATCATATTTGATTTCGTGTTGTATATTTTGGAGTTTAATTTTAATTTCTTCCAGTTTAGATTCTAAATCTGCTAGTTTATTTTCCTTACTCTCCAATGCTGTTTCTGAGCTGATATTCTCCCTAAGTGACAAATTTAAACCCTGTAACATAAAGAGAAGTGAAACAAATAACTTTACAATAGATTATTTTTCAGGGCAAAAACACCAATGTGAAAAATTTAATATGAAAAGCAAATGTTTTTTATCAGCTATATTTAAGTCAGGCATTAACTAATCATCAAGATATAGCTGAGTGTACTCTTCACTTTACAGACAGTATGTTTCTTTAAAGGCATGAACTTAAGCTAAAATTGTTTTTCAAGAATCCCTATGAAATGTGAAAGAAAATGTTTATCGTTTTAAGTCACTGAACTCAAAATAAATAATATGAGCAATTCACTTTCTCTCTGTCCTCCTCCTTACCCAAGTTTGCATAGTACTAAATGCTGATTGATTATGGCAACTTACGCTTGATTTTAAAATTGTTGTCACCTTCAGTTCATTGATAATTCTGTGCTTCATGTGAAAGCAGTTCTAACACACTTTATTCTTATTTGTTTATAGCCTACATGTTAACTATTTTGCTCTTCTTTTGTAAAGCATTTTATTCTTAAAATTCGGTTCTTAAAAATATTAAGCAATAACAATTTTTTTGATAAAAATAACTCAATTTGCTACTATAATGTAGCAAATATAGTATAATCTATAATGAAAAAATAAAATCTTATATCTAAGATGAAAAGATGTGATTTTGATAAAATGAAAACTAATATTAAACTTTATTTTGTTGAATTTCACTCATGGATTTTCCTCATATTAGAGACTCAAAATTTTACTTCATTAAAGTCAAACTAAAATCAAAAGTTTAATTTAAAATTAAATTTTAATAACATTAAAACATTCAACTAATATTAAAACAAAACTGAACTGACAGCAAGAATTATAAATGAAAGTACAACAAAAAAACTCTAGTTTGGTCATACCTGAGAAGAGATATATTAAGATTTCATATGATTTGAACATATCAGTAAAGACTATATTATCTATTATATATCTATTTCGTAAATAGATGTAAAAGAAATGCTTTTTAGAGAAGTAGATTCATAACTCTTATTTTCAAATGGAAAAAACTTTGTGTGTGTGTGTGTGTGTATATATATATATATATATGGCCTTCATACAGTTTTACGCCTCTAAAAGTAATCAATTTTCTTAACGATTAACGAAATTATAGTTTAGTTTAATCTTATTTATATTCACAATTAATAATTCTATTTACAATTCTGAACATACGAGATCTATTCTTATATATATTATATATTATATGTATGTGTGTGTGTGTGTGTGTGTGTGTGTGTGTGTGTGTGTGTGTGTGTGTGTGTGTGTGTGTGTGTGTGTGTGTGTGTGTGTGTGTGTGTGAGTGTGTATCATTATATCATCATCATCAATAATTGTTTTTACTGGGGCTGATCCCTTTCACCAAACGCATCTCCATTCTCCTCTACCCCAGCTAAACTTTTAAAATCTTTATAGCTTCCATTTCCCTGTAGATTGTTTATAATTTATATTCTTTTCTACCTCCTTTTTGCACGTTCTACTGATTCTTCTAGCATTTTTTTATCATTCCTTCTTCTCTCATATCTCCCAGCCAGTTAGCTTTTGAATTGTTCACATTAAGTTTCTATTTTTGTTATCTCTCCTTCAATCTTTCCTAAACCACAGCATTCCAAGCCCAAATTATTATTTTATTACAATCTTCACTTAAATAATAAATGTGTGAATTTGTAATTTATGAACAAGCAAAACCAGTCTTAGATATCATTGATAAAATTAAAATAAACAGATCAACTAAACTCATAACCCTGGACCAAAAGATATGTACATTAATATTGATACAGAAGAAACTATAAACATTATATATAACCAATTATCTAAATCAAATTTACATATTGAATGGATAAATGAAATAACCAATTTACTTAAACTATGCTCTAATTGTAACTAAATTTAACAATAAATACTACCAGCTAGAAAAAGGACTTATTATGGGATCACCCCTTTCAGCTATCATAGCATATATTTAAATGGATGAGTTTGATAATACATTTTTACCTAATATTTTTAAAAATCACCAAATCTTTTTATATAAAAGATACATTGATGTTATTTTAATTATTTTTAATCAAATTAATGAAATAAATCATAATATCAATTTCAAAATAAATCATGAAATTAACAATAATAGTATTAATTATTTAGATATGATCACTGAACAAAATTTTAATAATAATACTTTAGAAATTGATATATGTAGAAAACCAACACAACATAACACCATAATACAAGCTAATTCATCTCATCCATGGAGCCAAAAAATGCAGCTTTTAATTCTCTAATCTATAGAGATATTAAATATCTCAGACACAACAATTTAAAACTAAATTCTGAAATAAATGTTATAAAGAATATAGCGGTATTAAATGGTTACAATGAACAACTGATCAATAAATTATACTTTAAAATTAAAATATATAAAAGACAATAAAATTATCACATAATGACTTAGAAAAATCTTATATAAAAATAGAATTTAACCCATTTTATAAATATTTTGATTAAATATATAAAACCTGTAATCTAAAGACAACATACACCACCAACAATAATATAATAAATTTTATAAATAATAAAATGATTATGCTAAAATAGCAAATTCAAAAAATATAAATATCTTAGATAAACAAGGTGACTATAATCTGAAATGTGAAGATTGCCATTTAGAATATATAAGTATGACCAACCGTTCTTTTTCTGTTAGAGCCAAAGAGCACATTAACAATATAAAGAAAGGATACTTGGATAAATCAAATTATGCTAGACACATTACAAAATAAACACAACTAACTTACAAACTCAACAATTTTATTAAAATATTAGATATTTCAAATGACTTTTATAAAACCAGTATCCTCAAAAAATTCAATATATATTATTATACAATAAATTAATCAATGAACAGACCAGATTCGAGGACAATATTTTATTTAAACAAATAATTAATAATTATTAGGATGCCTAAACTGTCACCTTCTAACCACTAATATTCATAACTGTGACCTTACATAGCAGACGTGACTAACTTTATACTATGACAACCAGTTGTTATGATTTTAAATTTACTTTTTACATAATTTAATTTCAAAAATATGATTTTTAAATATTGAACTTTTTTTTAATAAATTATCACTTTCTTAAAACTTTAAGAATTTACAAGCTAATAATAACAGTACCTGTATTTGTGATTCCAAACCATTTGTTGCAATATTTTGTTCTTGGGTCAGACCAGTAAACTTATCTTTTGCCATATCCAAGCTCTTTCTTAAATTCTAGATTAAAAAGAAAATCATTCATTTAAAAGGGCTGTTTAACCATATAATTTTATTATAAAATAAGGAAAAAAAAATTGAAATTATTGTATTAACTACTCAAATGAATAAAGAAATATCGAGTATTATAAGTATGAGTACCCATAAATAATTTTTCAATTGTTACAACATAGAAAAAAACTTTTGCAAAACGTTTTTGTGTTGTTATTAGATAACAATGTTGATACCCATAAAAAATAAAAGTGTTGATGAAAATATTTATATAAAATATTCCTATATTAACAACATTATTGAAAACTTGGTTAACATTTACAATGATAAAAAAATATAAAATAGCTTATAGACCACACAATCATATAATAAAACATTTAAAAATACACAATGATGATAATGATCCTAATAATTTGTGTGGTATCTGTAAAATAACATGCATTGATTGTAACAAAATTTATATTAGGAAATCTAGTAGAACAATTGGGGCAAGGTTGGCAGAACATTTTAGATCGTATAAAAACAACAAGCTAGGAGTTGTCCAGTCTTGCAGATCATTTAATAATCAATAAACAGATTTATATTTATATTTCATTTAATAATCAATAATACTCACAGATTCGGATGCAAATTTAAATTTGGTAGAAATTGTAAAAGGGTGTGATAATAATAATAATAATAATAGTAAAATATTAAATACTTTGGAAAAATATTATATATACAAGTATAGACAAAAGTCTAATTTGATTAATCTACAGACAGAATTTGATAATGACTTTCTTATCAAAACCACCTTAGATAGCAGCACATTTATATAATTTAAATAAATTCAAATAACTTTAGTACAGTACTGTATGTGTGGCTAGCCACATAAAAAAAAGTTTTTAATTTTTACATTTTTTAATATTTATGATTTAATATTTATTTTTTAATATTTTTTTTATATGTTATAATTTTAATGGTTTGAATTTAATATGTGATTTGGAAGAAAAAGTTTAACTGATGATGAGGGAAAACCTCGAATGTGCTATTAGAAAAAAATAATAAGCGTAAGTTAAGAAGCATTATCGAATTCTGTACTCTTGGTGGTAAATAGATTTTTTACTTTGTCTTTGAGATATTAGTACAGAGGGGAATATGGACAAATACAATAACAAAAGAATTGTTTTTGCTAAGTTTATATATATATATATATATATGACAGATCACATTAGGAATGAATAGGTATGCTAATCTGTATATCAAAGAAACTACACCAGCATTTAATTTGCTTGAACAGATAAATAGAAACAGTGATATACATTAATCAGGACATCATAAAATATATTTTTGAAGAGCATGATAAAATTTGATAATATTTTAATAAAGTTAAAAGTTAATATTTTAATAAAGTTAATAAATACAACTGATAATTTGAAATACTGAAATACAACTGTATGATTTGTACATTTTGAACAAAGTGAAGGAAAATTTATATTCTTTTAATTTATATTATTTAAAAACTCATATTGGAGTTAAAGTGATTCTAATCAAAGAAAATATTTTTATTTTATTTTCAATAAATAGTATAAAAGAATAGTAACAGATTATCTAATAAAAAAGAGTACTAGCAAAGTTTTAAAAGACGATTTTATTTTTTATAATTTTGAAAATATTTCTACCACATATTGTACACCTCTCCATCCCTCAAAACCAGTCTTCAAAGATATCCTGCCATGTTTGGTCAGAGATCTGAGCACACTCATCGTTCCAAGCCATTAAGTGTCATCATCACTCATAAAATGTCTCCCTTTTAACCTGTTCTTCCCCTCAGGAAATAGCATGAAGTCACATACGAAGCAGTCTAACAGTGTTATTCCAGTAGTACCGACCAAATACTCAGAGAAAACTTTGGAGTCGTGTATTGACAACTTTAGGCAGCCAATCCTTGGATACCACTTCCCTGTAACTTTCTTTTGAGTTCCAACACAATTTGCTCCAAAGCTACTCTCACAAAAAAAAAAATACAGCTACCGTTCTCTTCTTCACTGATCTGGATTTTTGAACAGCCACAGCAGGGAGGGAGGGTTCTTCATCTTCGAATACTCTTCATCTTCACTTTCTTTTGAGCCTTGGTCAGACATAATAGTACAGCCAACTTTCGTCACCTCACAATACTGTTCACATAGGGAGATTTCCCATTTTAAAGATTTTTCAGCATTTCACAGCAGCAAGAAACACAATGTGCCATCTGATTATTAGTCAAGTTAGCAGCATACAAACAGTACAATGCTTTCTAACTTGAAGGTGATCTCGCAGAGTAGCACAAACTGCTGGTGCATTAATGCCCAAGGCCAAGGACACATCTATTTGGTAGACAGTCACATGCCTGTCTGTCTCAAGCATTTTTTGTACAGCAGTAATGTTTCCTTCTGTCACAGATGAAGATAGTCAACCTAACCTTGAGCATCCTCAAGACCAAAATTCCTCTCTCTCACTAGCACCTAATTAATGTTGTATGATGATAATTCTCTCCAAGCACAGAAGTCATTCCCTCTAAACACAGATTAACACCTAACCACATACAAAATTGCCTGTTATTCAGTTTTCAACCACAAAGACATCATTATCTCTTTTTACTAACATAGCTAAAAAGGAAATGACACTGAGACAGTGACTAGAGTGGCTACAGTGCAGGTTGGGACATGTATAAAAACATGCTAACTTATAACTGCTTTTGATGATCCGTTTCATCATACTGCAAAACTTTCCTATTGCCCTTTGGTATTGATGCAGATGAAATTAATTTGATCAAGGTAACAAATTATAGTTTATACATAAAATTTATTCTATAAAATTAAAATTTTACTTTAAAAGAAAAATCTGAATCCTTTATTGTACATTCTAAAAATGGCATAAAAACATTATAATAATCTAAAGATTTTGTGGAATAGTACTAAAAATGATTAAATAACTCATTTTAAATTAATGAAAAATTTTCCCAAAAATCTTTTAAAACTAGTTAATGATTGGCCACTTCTTCAATGGAATATCCAGCATTGCTGTTGCTAGTTGCCAACAGTGGTCTTGAAAAGTTTAGGAAACAATATTTCACTAAACAATATATTCAGTCTGTAATGTTTACCAACACTCTTCCCAAAACAATGTTGACATTTATCTGTAATGATGGACACATTGTTGCTAATCATCACCAATGTTGTTTTAAAAAAAAATAGAAGAACTCTTCAGTATTTTATTTAATAAAATATTTAATTTTAATTTTTTTCACTTAATACATTATTTTTGTCAGTGTGTATTCTTAAAATTTATTTTGTTCAAATGAGTTTAGATCATCATTTAAATTCTACACTAAAAATAAAATTTACATGTAACATCCGATGTCTTTGTAAATGTATAGCTGATCCAAGCTGAGTCTGTATAGTACCTTTCACGGAGTGTTTTTGAAGTGTAAAATTATTTTTGCTAGGAGAATAAAATTATTGCAGCCATAACACAAAAAGATTACTTAACACACAACAAGTAGTACACTCATCCAGGTCTAATGATGTGTTTCATTATATGTCTTCTGATTAAAATACTTTGTTAGCTTTGAAAATACTTTTAGACTACACGAAGAGAAACATTTAAACAAAATATAACACCAGTATTGCTGTGTTCATGATGTAGAGCTGTACAAAGAAAACATATGAATGTTGCACATTCTTCTTGTTCATTAATAAATTATCTTCCAGTTTACACTTAACTGCAGAATACAAACACAGCAAATCACTTAACCTCACTCTACCCAAAATTGATTACAAACCCCATTACACCTTTAAAAAATATATACAAAACCTATTACCACTGGTCCAGTTATCCACAACTTATCTGATTAATTCCATTTATCATAAACACACAGCTTTCTTACACACATTACCTCCTCGTAAACATAAAATACAGAACATAATCAAAACCAAAAATATATGTAGTGACAGACACTACATAATCCACAACAGTCGCACAATAATGACATCACTTTTAGTTAGAAAATTGTTTACCTTTTAAAAAACTAACAAAAATGTACTAGACACAACATATTTGAAAAAAAATTAGTTGCTTTTTTTTAAATTTGAACTATTATCATTTTCTGTTATACAATTAAACACAATATAATAAATCCAATTTACTTAAAGTAACAGAATGAGAAAAGGTGAATTGATTTCAGGTAACTCTTTTCATTAAATTATTATTTCTTTTTATTAATTAATTAAATTGTTTCACTATTAGATAACTTGCCTATTTAGTTTACTTGCCTATTAGTTCACTCTTGATCAGATAAAAATAAAAGTAAATATTATTAAAAGTCAGTGAAAATTGTACAGGAAAAATGAATATTTAATAAACAGTTGTAATACAAATATTTATCATGCTTTTTGTTACAATGAAAAATTTACACTACGGGTTCAATCTGGTTTCATTTTACCTTAGATATGGTCCAGTTTGGTTTTTAATCCATCTTAGCATTAAATGATGTATGTAATTATTAATTATAGTATAGAAATCTAACATGATATTAAGACATATTAAGGTGTTTGGCATTTAGGAAGTAATAATATATTGTAATTTTTTTTACTTATATTAATTTTATTTTATACAACATGCATTAAATTCATTTCTACATAAGTAAATAATTTTTTTATTTTGATGTAATTTTTTTTTTAACCTCCGGGTCCACCATTAGGCATTGCTTCAGAGGATGAGATGAATGATTTGTAGCATGTGTGAAAATGTCATGACTGACCAGGATTCAAACCCGGGACCTCCAGATGAAAGGCCGAAATGCTACCACTTGCGCCACAGAGGCCAGCATTTTGATATAATTATACATTATTTACATCACACCAGAAATGGGTGGAAGATATGTTACTCTACAGTTAAAAAAGGAAGTCCAACTGCATTTACCTGAATGAATTAAGGGAAATCATGATAAAATTTTGATCAGAGCAGCATCAAAAAATAAACTTAATTATAAAATAAAAAATAGATGGACTTAAAGTCCACATTAATTATTTTGAATGCAAACACAAAACAAATTTTTAATGCATAAATAAATATTAAATATAAAAAATAATTTACAATCCAGAAGGCATTAATGAAATTTATTTCAGTATATACTTATATACATATTTAAAGGGAACCAGAAAATTCAGTTAAAAAAAAAATTAATTAGTATTATTTAAAAAATTCATCAGTAGAGCAATATTGTTTTTCCTAAGAAAACTTTTTAATTGTATTTTAAATGAATTATTGAGATGATAAATTAGTTGAATCCATTTATGGATTAGCATTCATTACAGATAGAAAAATATGAGGGTTTCTACATGGCTTTATTTCATCTATTTATAATTTAAGGTTTATTTTGTTCTTTCTGCCCTCAACCGAGTGTCATAATGGCAAAATGACAAATGATTAAAAAAAAGAAAAGTGTGCAACCAACATGTCACAAAAAAACTCATGCAATAGAATAAGATCTTACATTCATAATATCTTTAAAATTGTAAAGAGCTTACAGTGACATAAAAATGTTACAAATTTATCAGATAAAATTGTATCAGACTAAAGTAAATACTTACATAAATTCTAAAATGTACCATATCCATCTTTAAAAATAAAAATAATTCTACACAATTGTACTTGGAAAGTGATTGTGAATAGAAATCGAATGAAACTGCTAATGTTTGTTTAGTTACATCACTTTTGATAAAAAAAAAGTGTGTTCTTTACAGGAAGTACATAAAAAATAACAGTAATCATTATAGATAATAGAACCACAATTTCCTTTTTTATCGTTATAAACACATTATATAAATACATAATTAATAGTATACACTATTATCCTGTTTTCTGGATTTGCATATGAATTATTTCATCAAACAATAATTATTTTCTTGTCAATTAATTTTGGTTTGTAAATTAGTTATAATAAAAGAAATAATCATGATCTAATCAAAAAAAAGTAATACAATTAGAAAATTTACATTTTAACGGTGTTAAACCATTAAAAAAATTGTTTTTTTAAATTTCTTTTATATCAGAATTTTTATTCTGATATAATAAATGCGTTATATACATCATAACAGGTCAAAAAAAAATTTTTAATAGAGTTATTTACTTAATATTCTATCATTCCAAAATCTATTCTTTGGCTTTTTAATATTTTCACTGGTTTGACATGGTCACCATTACATCCCTACAATATAGACAGGGGATGTATCAGTTTATAGCTATTAAAATATGCAAACAAATTTCATACATCCCTACAAGCAAGCATTAGCCACCTCTAAATTAGTTGACACATGGTTAAGTAATGCAACAACAAATGAATGTAATTTGTACAATATAAAAAAAGAAAATAGTAGGATACTCAATATCATAATGGCTGTGTGGTATCACAGCATAATGGTATTAACAGTGTTCAGATTCATGATTGGTCAAAGGAGTTACGTATTGTAATTGGTAAATTCCTTCCAATACCGTGATTAGTTACAAAATAAGGAATTGCAATCTGTTGAAATTTGGTTTGTTATGATTGGTCAGTTCCTTTCGCTCTATGATTGACATAAATTTCTATTTTTCGACTGGTCAAAAGTTTTCATACTTGTCATTGTTTAAGAATATCTGATATTCTGATCATTTGAAAATCTGTATGATCTGATTTTCCTCAGCAATATTGTAGTGTTTGTGATCCAATTCAGGGGTGGTGAACTTAAGTGGTATCTGTAATATGCTAGGATGAATGTGTATTATCACTAGAA
Organism: Lycorma delicatula; assembly: GCF_047948215.1. NCBI lineage: Eukaryota > Metazoa > Arthropoda > Insecta > Hemiptera > Fulgoridae > Lycorma > Lycorma delicatula. The sequence goes on along the minus strand of NC_134456.1, from coordinate 84,841,859 downwards.
ATGTTTATCGGTTTTGGGTTAAGATGATTAGGATCATTTGTTGTGGTTACGCCGTATTTCATTCTTTTACACACACTATTTCGCTGTTATAAACAAACGTAATTTCAATATATTTTCCATCAAATCTGCATAAATTTAAAAACAATAATTTGTTAATATTTTAATTTCTCTCTAGTCGTAACATTTGTTGTGCACTGCCAATATATTTTATACCTACTAAATTTTTCACTTACTGGCAAACTTAATTCAAACATTACTTTTCACATTCCGATCAATATATACAATAAAAGATACAAACATTACTTTAATTGATGGCCTCCATGGTGCAAGTGGTAGTATCTCGGTCTTTAATCCAGAGGTCCTGGGTTTGAATCCCAGTCAAGCATGGCATTTTCACACACTACAAATCACTCATCTCGTCCTCTGAAGCAATACCTAACACTGGGCCCAGAGGTTACTAAAAAAATGAATAAAAAATAAAAGATAATAAAATTGTTTAACAGTTATCTTAAAACTTAACATTCTATCACCTCTTTTTTGTAACAAAAAATAAAAATGTGTTATCATATTTGAATAACTTTGTGTCATGCATCCAAACTAATAAATGAATCTTTGTTTTGATTTCAAATTAGATTTCTACTGGATAATTCAATATTTTCTATATAATATTAATTAATACAGTATTAAACATAATGAATAAATTTATTCTATAAGAAAGGGCAATTGTCTGACTACATTGTACCAGATGTCGTACCTTAGTCTGATAGTACCTCATCTCAATGTACCCAGATTTTTTTTAAATTTGAGAGCTACTTTCTGTTAGTGTATTTTTTGCTTCATTTAACTCCTTTATTTTTTTTATATATTTTGTCTAAGAGTTTATCAGTGAATGAGAAATGAAAAATTTATTTACAAGAGCTAATTATTTTAAAGCTTTGAATTCTTCAAGTGAAATGGATGTGAAAAAAAATAAAAAATAAAATATGTTGAGATATAATTATGATACAATACAGATTATTTCTTTTTAGAAAAAAATAGATAGTTTATGTGAGCTTTGATGGTTTGAATGTTGTGAATGAGAGTCAATCACTGATAGTTTTTTGTAAAATGTTAAGATTTCTTTTTGTACTGGTGAAGTCAAGAAATTTTTGTTATATTGAACTGTAAAATTTAATTTGATGTGTCATCAATGTATCTGTGCAGATAAATTGTTTTGTAAGCACATTTGCTGTCAGTGAGTATGTATCTTTGTTCTTTACAGATTTCAATTAGGTTACAGGCGGATGGCTTTCTAATTGAAAGCTATCTAAGGTTACATCTAATATCTGTTTTTAAATACAAAATAATTTTGTTCTGCAAGAATATCAGAGATATTTATTATTTCTGACTCATATTTTTTCTACTATTTGGTTGCTTAGGTTTATTTTTAAGAATGGAGAGTTTTTCTGTTTCTGTGTAAGTTTGTTATGTCAAATGATGCTACTAATTTTGAATTATGGGGTATGTTTGTTTTATTTTTTCCATTTTAGTATTTTTGTTCATGAAATAATTATAAACTTGTCCTTGTATCAGGCGAGTTGTAGGCAGGGATATTTTGGTAATTTATGTCAAGGCATATATGAATATCCTGGATCATGTAATTTTGGTAAGGTTTGAAGGTGAGAGATTTCAAGTTGGATTCTTTTTCTCAATGTCTTATGTATAGAAATAGTATAAATGGATTTGTTGGTTGGATCTTGTGTAATTTTGTAATATTGATTTTGGGACAAAAACCTGAACTCTGAAAACTTATCATTTAACATTTCAGTTTTAATACATACCAATTCGCTACCTACTTGTGTGGTGTAATAGCATCTCAGCCTTTCATCTAGAAGGTCCCAGGTCCGAATCCAATGAGACATGGCATTTTTATGTGCTACAGAATTTTACATTCCCACCCACAAGCTTTGAGCTTATCTGGTGAATTAATCATTAATAATAAAATAAATAAACAAAAAATTGCAGTTATTTCTTGATTGATGTGATTAAATAAAGTAAAGCTATTTATTTTTTTGCTTTTTAGCTTCGTGTGTTTCACAAACTCAAAGTTTGAGTTTTTCTTGCACATTCATGAAGATGAATTCGTTTTTATTTTGTGTTGTACTATTTGACACCACCCAAACTCACACAATTTAATTTTATAAATATGATTTACAGCAAATCAATGCAATAAATACTTAGCTATCACAACAGATTTAACAGCTGATGTACTTCTAAACAAAAGATACATACATAAAAACAAAAAAAAATATTCCACGCCAACATTAAATATAGACTTGAATAAAATAGTTTACAAATTAAAAAAGAAAAATTTTTTAAGTATATTGAAGGCTACAGAACAATAAAGAAAATATTATTTTAGAACATCATACCACTGCAAGATATGAAGTGAGCTGCTACAATTCCACAATGTTTACATTAATCATACATGACAGCTTCATAGTAAGATACTATGAACATTTATAACAAAATAAAGTCAACGTTTGACAACTGTCTCAAAGAAACAAATCATAATCCCAACACTGACAATAACTTTCTACCACACACAAAAATACACTACTTCTTAACACTGTCAAATATATAAACACATAGAGATGTACTAAATGAATGGCACAAATGAAATCCAACAAGTTTCAATCACATCTATTTACCAAAAACCTGCCAGTAATACTATCAGTTAATACCTAGGTAAGAACAATAGCACCAGTCACTAAAGATGTCTGAAATAATTTTGAACTATATTATTACAAATGCTGAATTTATTAAATTTGGTTCAGTTAATCATTTCAAAATAATTTTCATCATTGACCTTCTTAGACAAAAACACGATAGAAATCTTCAAAATGCCACTTCAGACCACACAATTTTTTATTAAAATATCTTCCACTGATGTTATCTGGAAGAAACTTACTACACACACTCCATAACAAATTAAAAATAGAACTGAAATTTATGCATTTAGTCATGAGTAAAATTTTAACATAATCATATATATTCATTCAGAACCTCCTACTTTTAAGAAGTCTATTACTTTTTTTTGTCACTAAGGCATGAGTATTATAGATGAACATTAATAGCTTAAACCCCTCTATATATTTACATAAACAATGACATCTTAACAGAATTGTTAATTACAAAATATAAAACCATAGAAAAACATAGAATCCAATGAACATAATCCAAAAAAACACAAGTTTCAACCATAATTTAAATAAATGTCCTCCAGACTTAAAAAAAAAACAACCAGTAATAACTTTTTTCAGTTGAATCCACAGTGAAATAGCAGCACTAATTTCACAGAGAAATTTTGCAAGAATGATTTAAACTGTTACAACTTAATTAAATAAATTTCATTTAAAGTAAATTTTGTTTTGTTGGGTTTGTCTTAAAAAATTAAATTTTATGTATTCTTCACTGTAGAAAAACAATAAAGAACATCATGAAAAGCAGCATAAAAGATTAGTTTTTCTGACTATATGGTGGTTTTGTATTTTAAGCAGTATATTTTAAAATTTTACCCTTTTAATATCAAAGTTTAGCTATACAGCTTTCACATCAAGACAGTGTTGACTTGTGCAACTCCATATGATTTTTCTTCAGTGGAAAGTTTAAATGGAATAAATTTTAATTTATAGGGATTAATTTTATAAGTTTTATGTCTTTAGTAACTGTCTCATAATAAACTGTAAGCCTAATTCAACAATTAGACTTATCCAGTTTTAGGTAAACATTCCTGAAATATTGTTAATTCTTGTAAACCCTAATAACACCAGAAACGTGTTTTTGAAGTTATTTTTAACTGAATTTCAATATCAAATTTGTTGTTCTTTAGAACTCAACTCTTTTACAATAACTCATTTTGTATAATCTATACATCTTTTACTTGCGTGTTATCTACTTACAATGTTGTGCATAGTAATGCAATAATTGTATTAAGTCTTTTACATCTAACAGTAGCATGTCATGCTACTCTCTGTATCAGATTATCTGATTCTTTCTGTCACAAAATTAAGCAGTACTGAGCGCATTTCCTCTTTAAATGGATTATTGCATACTGTTTGAATTTATTATAGGATAATTGTAAAAAAGACAGACTGAGGTACAAGGTTAATAAATATGTTATTAAATAATCTGTTGTAACTTTAGTTATCAGATTATATATAATTTAGAAATCTGTTTTTAAATTAGTTGCTAGAATATCTCAACACATTAAAATGCTAAAAGGTGATAACTGCAGGCTCTTCTAAGACAATCTTATGTTTCCCACATTAATATAATCTAAATTAAGAAGTAGATAAGAAAAAATAATTGCTATAATAGACTAAATTTTGTTTGAATAGAAGTTTCTTACAATTTAGAGTAAGAATACAGTAATCCTTTAGTATTTGCAGATTATTTTTATTCACAGTTTTGCTTTTACATTCTATAAAACTAAAAAATTATAAAAATACATTATTTTAATCCAAACATAAATCTTTACTTCTGCCAAACATGAAACATCTTATTATCACTTTATCAAGGAATTTATTAAAATTAATATCAAAACATACTATCTGCACTTTTGGAGGTTTGTTTAATAACATCAATAAAAATTACTAAAATTTATCCATCACCAATGGTAGAAAAATTACACGACAACAGATTGTATAATTAACAAATTAATCTGTTAAAGATCATTAATTGTTAAAGAAATTAATTTGTCCACTACGAATGCTTAGAAAAAATAATGGAAGAAATACACAGATACATGTTCTTAGATGTGAAACAAAACCAACAGCCGATCTAATAACAATAATTGGTACCCTAGCACACAATAATTATTGAGAACTTTAAGAAATCCAGTTCTCTGGTAGCAAACAATTTGCACAATTACAAAGCAGTGCACTCACAGAGAAAGAGGAATTAGTAATGAAGCAATCAGATGATTTTTAGCTAATGAAAATGAAGAGGATAGTTATACCAGAATTCAATATGGCATAATCAAATGAAATTTTTAGTTTGGCGAGAACATGTTCTAAGCATAGTAGAGCTACTATCTATGGTATGAAGCATAAATTCAAACAGGAGATGGATTATTATAACATCTAACAACGAGGTACATAAAGGGTTGAAAGAAAATGAATAATAAACAAATTTAAAGCTTACTTTTGAGCTAAACAAAACAGAATTTAACAATACTTTAACTGAGAAGTTATTTTTAACTGTGTTAACACTAAAAAAGAATAGCAAATAATATTTGCTATTTTGAATACAAATAAAATTAGAAACATTATTTATTTAAACGTAACTAAAATCTTTCATTAATAAGTGCTCTTTATAATTCAAAAAACCTAAAATCTGTTTTTTTTTTTTATATTTAGTCTATCATTTAGAATTTTATATTCATAACATTTTCAAAGAACATAACCATCTAAGTAGCAAGGGATTAGCGTGGTTACAAATGCAGAATTCTGCAGTCATAACCATCTGATTTTCTGTCTGGCAGCAGGTCCCTCATACAACCGTCTCCATCCACAGATTATTTTTAGATAACTCTGATATCAAATTATCTAATATTTAGATATCTCTGTTTTGAAATTAGTTGCTACAATATCTCAAAACATTAAAACGCTAAAAGATAATATTCGCAGCCTCTTCTAAAACAATGGATCTAATGTTTAATGTATAAAATACATGTTAACGTTTTTATGTAGCTCATTACATATAGCTTTGTTGTTATAAATGTAGTTTATAATCATATGTGAGAAAGTTCCTCTAGTATTATTAGAAAATTCATTTCTTTTTTATTAGGTATAAATATTATTTAAGTAACAACTACAATACATTTAATTTTATATGCATTAGTTAATGACCATTTTTTTTGCATAAATATGCTCAGTAAAGATTAATATTTTATTAATAAAAAATTATTCAGTATTATTTTAAAATTAATAATTACCATAAATATAAATAAATTTTTTAATGTCTCTCTGAGTATGATACCTTTCTCTGCATTTTTTGCATAGATTACAGATCTGTGAATAGAATCTTTCTATTAACCTCAATTTAACAGGTGGCACATTAAGTTCTATTAAAGACCTTAATAAGGTCTCATAACATAAATAATATTAATGTTACAGCATGTCATATACTTACATTAAAACTTAACAAAACCTCTCCTTTTGTAGGTAGCCTCAAGTACATCCTAAATTAAAGGCCAACAGTAGTTTGCTAGCATATTAACACAGTCCATTTGCCTTTAAAATGGTTTCCCAACACAAATATATGTTGGTGGAAACATTCACCATGTTCATCATTTACTGTCTCAACGTTTGGAAGGAAGGATGAATCCAGATGTGAATGCAGAAAATGGACTTTTAGTGACATATTGCACTCCATAGCTCTGTATGAATTTTACAGCTTACCTACAATATCCTGGTAACTTTCTGATTTATGGACACCCAGGAAACCTTTGCAAGTGACTTTAAACACCCTCCAAGCATTAAGTTATATCGGTCAATGTAGAGTTAAACATTTCATCTCTGACCAGTTCTCTTATTTGTGGACCAATAAAAATCCCTTCTTTAATTTTTGTTTCACTTACTTTGGGAATTTCTGCCTTATACACAAGAATCCTTGTCTCCTTCACAGCTTTTACAAAATTTTTTATTAATCCCAGTTTGATTTGAAGGAGCAGTAAAAATACTTTTTCTAGTTTTAACTGGAAGTCCATGAATGTTTTTTTTTTTCACCAGTTGTCATGTTTCTTCCATTGTTTTACTACATAATGTTGATTTCTAGCTTGGCTGTTCAATTGACAAATAAAACAACAGTATTTTATCCTAACTGCATGTTAACAAAAAGCTATTTATTTAAATCTCCGCACATATTCCCTCTATGCTTTTTATAATTTACTTTTTCAATAATAGTTTTGATAATAGAAACATAATTATGTTTCTTTCATATTAACTTCATCACAGATTGGTACAGAAGGAAAACTGTTTATTACTATTTACTATTTATTACTATTTTATTTATTACTATTTTGAAGCAAAACTGCTTTGTAACTATACTCTGAGGAATCAATGAAAAGTCACCATTCATACATTCATGAACTTGCCCTAATTATAACATAAGCTCAATATTATTTGTACAGCAAACTAAATAATTTTCTTCAGCAAAGTATAGAGAAAAATCTTTCTGCCAGCTTTAACAGGACCAGATTTCCTTGCAATCTTGAGCTTCTGCAAGATAGGTGCCACATTTTTCATAATTAATCAAAGGCAAGTAAATATTTTTGAGCATGGTTTGGGGTGTTTCAATGTAATTAAGAGAAATTACTGGATCATTTCATAACAGTTGATGAAACTTGGGCACATTCCTAACGATCTGGAACCAAGAAACAGTCAAAACAGTGGGTTGCAGTTTTGGAACTTGCTCCAAAGAAGTTAGTAACTCTTACCTCAGTAGGAAAGGCAATTGGATTTTGGAATGCTTTTGGCAATAGTCTTCATCAACTTTATGGAGAAAGGTAAAATGATATTACGCATCTTTGCTTGATTATCTAAGTTGAAGAAATAAAAAACATGTTTGGGAAATAAAATGGTATTTTCACTCAAACAATTCACCAGCATTTAAATTATACTATAAAATTCTTATGTATCCTGTACCAGATGAGGCATCTTTGGACTTTCATCTGTTTCCATATATGAAGAAATAACTTGCTGGAAAGAAATTTATGTAAATGAAGTTATTGCTGAAACAACTGCTTACATTATGGAATTGAAAAATTTAAGCAACACTGGACTATGTGTACAGACATGAAAGGGGATTACATTGAGAAATAAAAAAAAATTTTTCCTGAAAGATTATGCCTTTGATGGACTTATTAAACACCCTGGAATTAAAGGCATTATAAAAGATGGCCACAGCCTAAAGTTTGTTTACATTCTTACTTTACATACTGTTGTACATTCTTTGTTTACATACTGTTGTTTCTTTTTTGTTTTTGTGCAGTGTGTTTTATGTGCTGTTTTTTTCTTCAGGTTTTTGAAGGTGCGTTTTGAATATATGATTCAATTTATGGAACATATTATTTATTGGCAATTACTGTTCAGCTAGAGATCTCTGAATATACGTTATGTTACTCAACGCGTGTTATCGCGTAAATTAAATTTTTTTAAATTATTGACTGCCTAACTTATTAACTGGGATTTTTTATATTCTACTTGGATCAATGTTCTTGTAAGTACACCTGAATAATTATATTAAAAAGTAAATGAATAATTTGAATACTTTAGTTCATGGTTGATATGTTTCTACTACCAATCCTTTATATTGTATTGTGTGCATGAAGAAGGTTTTGCACACTAAGGGGCTTCAGTGCATGAGTAAATGTGAGAGGTTTCACTCGGCATGCATGAGCATTTCTGATGGTGATTTTTGCAGGTTTCAGCTAATGGCAAGAATAAATGGTTCTGTAACAGAGCTGACTGCATTGAATTCAGGTTACACCCTTTCAATAAGATAATGAATAAATTTGAAGTTATCTCCTCACAAATATCACTTGTGTTATCCAAATTTAATGAACTGGCTACCACGTCTTCTTATGTAGTTATTATAAAAAATGATTAATTCTCTGTAAATGACCAGTTATCTAATCTTGAACATCAGATCACCAGATTGAAGAGCGTATTAGTTACTTGGAAGATGAGATGAAGGTCTTGAAAGGACGTATAGATGATACTGTTAGTGTTGAGTCTATTGTTGAAGAGATATCTTATCGTCAGTGCTGTTCCCAAAACATTATTATTTACAACTTGCCTGAATGCAACAGCAAAACACTTGCTACTAGAATTGATCATGACAACATTCCCATCCCGTAGGGAAGACACCTGCCTTGTGATGCTTCCGGTCACCATCTGATGGGCTTTAACAGGATGAACATGACAACAATCTAATCTCCTAACTGGTCGGATCCTTCTGTATCTCTGACTTACATGCTACCTTTAGATGTTTCCACATTGGTACATGTCCCCAGTTAATAAACAAAGGCCTCTTAAAGTTGTCTTTCAAAATCTAAGTGTGGTCATGGAATTTTCTAAGAATTATTTTCCAGCTAGCTATCCTGATTACTTTAGATCCATTGCTCAGCAATGTTACCTTTTCAAGAGATTGTACACTTTCCAAGAGAAAGCACATGAATCATTTGCAATCTTCTTTGAGGCCGAGATCTAGCGGGTAGAGGGATCTCTCCATCAGATTTTTGAATGGAGTGTCTTAAGTTGTCAAGTTTTCAAAAAACAACTGACTCTCAGATTCTGCAAT